>NW_027439391.1:0-103819 GCF_964188355.1 Buteo buteo
TGGCAGTTCAAATGTCACCAGGGATTTGCATCTGAACACCTGACTCCTGCCTTTGCTCTCCATTTAATTCAGATGGGAGCTGAGACAAGGAGCTCCCATGCAGGTGTCTCTTTTGCTCACTCCTGAAGTAAGGCAAGAGGGATCCCACCTCCTGTGGCTTTGTGGTGTGCATGGGAGGGAGCTGAGCCTCCTTCAAATGCCGTCAGTAGAAACGCAGGATGAGATGCCTCCATTGACCCATGGATGCCTTCCCTCATCAGGGGTAAAGGAGATCCCTGCCTGCCTCTCTCTGGGTATCCTGTCTAATAATACGACCAAAAATTGTGTCATGTAGATGTAACTTTGTCTCTGAGAGAAGAATTTTATTTCAGGAAACAAGTGTCTCTCCCTAGCTGAGGGAGGCAACACCAGTGTTTGCTTCAGCCTGTTTCCCAGCAGGTTCCCCTGGAGCCCCAGGGACACCTGGAGGGAGCCCAGAGGGGGCAGAGAAAGTGCTGCCTTGGGCTGGTCCTCTGCTGCTGAGCTGGGCTGGGCTCCTGGGCTGGAGGGAGCTCATGGCAAGCAGGCAGCACTGCAGAGAGACAGCTCTGCCCAGGAGCAGCTCCTCTGCAAAGCACAGCAGGGCTGCGGGCACTGCCTGCAGGCACAAGGGGAGAGAAGTGAGGCAGAGAGAGATGTTAAAGGCAGTCTAGGGTGGGAGGACTGAGAAGAGCTGACTTGGAGGAAAATCTTCACAGCCCTTAACAGGGTAAGTGTCTCGCTGCAGGGCAATGCAGCTGTGGTTTGTGGAATGACCTCCTAAAGCTGGCACATGCCACAGCCTATCGTATCTCTCAGGAAAACTCTCACAGTTTGTGCAGTGCAGAGAAAAAGGACGTGCTTTGGAGCACAGCTTCCCTGCTGCACCCTCAGAGGGACAGGGCATGTCAGCTGCCTTCACCCGGGGATGGCTGCAGAGTGTGAAGGTGGGTGTGCAGCCAGGGGTGCCCAGGGCTGTCCTTCTGAGCAGGGTCCTTGCATCCCAGAGTTCTGTGTGCTGGGGCAGGGACTCTGCCGCTGGTCAGGGTAAGTACTCTGCCTGCCTGAGGAACTCCAACAGCAGACAGGGGAGAAGCTGTGGGTGGAAGAAGCAACCCCCAGCAGGGCAGGGTCCTTCTGCTGGCAAGAGGGTGCTGTGTAGATCAGGGCAGCTCACAGTGCCCAGATTATCCCTAGGACATTTCCGAGGGCACTTTTCAAGGGCAAGGTCAAAGCAGGGATTGCGATAAACATCAGGAACTTTCCTGAGTTTGTGTTTTCTGTTTCCTACTCTTGGGGAATTTTCAGAAGAAATGGAAAAGGAGCTGTCACGCTTGGACAGCTCACTGAGACTCCTGAGGTGTAACTGTGAGGGATCAGTAGGACTGATAGGAGCCTCCTGAAGTAGTGCACAGGGACTGAGAACAACTGCCTGGCTATATTGATGTCTGGGAGGTGGCATGTACAGCTGGGTAAGGGTAAGTCTTCCCAGGGACTTCAGCTGCCTCTGCCTTTGCCTCTCTGAGCCAGACCCTCACTCTAATTTTCCTTGCTTCTCCACTAGTCTGTGTTATTGCAACTGTTACCTTGTTCCTGCTGTCAGGCTCAGTGGTGGTGGGAGTTTCAGCTGCAGAGTCACACACTGATCTTGTGGGTCCTCCCATGCAGCTGTGTCCATGGGAACAAGGTTACAGGTGTCCAAGCTCTCCTCCAAGCTGTGGGGCTGTGGGCAATGCAGCCTGTGTCATTCCCTAGGAAATGAGCTGACTCTCCCTTCCTGAGATACCATCATCAGGACACCTGTCTACCTCCTTGGGGTGACCTTCCAAGCTGTGAGCTGCCCTCCAGGATGCAGGTCTGTCCCACAGCATCTTGCTGTTCCTGAATGCCACATGGAGAAGCACAGAGACACTATGACTGAGGAAATGCTGCTGGGTTTGTGAAATGAACCATGTGTGAACTTGGCAAGAAGTGGGGTGCAGAGACCTTGAGAAAGGGGGAGTCACTTGGTGTTGGACAGTGGGTGACTCTGCTCTCAGTAGTGCCTGGAGTCTTTTCGGGTTAACATGGGGGTGTGATTACCCTCCATCTGAGAAAGGTGAGAGCCTAGGGTAGCTGGCAACAAGACAGAGTGACAGGCCTGCTCCCCTCGCACTGCACTAAGCCACAGGCAATCCTCTTGCCTCCCAGGACACACTTTGATTTCTCCGAGTGAAGCAGAAATGATGAGGGTTTCTAAAATCCAAGAAAATCACCAGGTGAGGTAGTGGAGAGCTCTAAACACACACACACACACACACCGCCCTTTCACTCAAACAGTGTTTTCATTGTTGTTTCTTAGCCCTGGGAGTGCAGATGCTGACAAGCACTTCTACATTGGGAGCAGTTTCATCTGACCAATTCAAACACCAAAATGACCCCCCCCCAACAGACACGATTGCCAGAAACTCACTGCTGCAAAGCAGGGCTGACTCCTTGGCAGCCAATGGGCAGAGGCCCTGCTCCTTACGACACACGCAGCCAGCCCTAACCAGAGCTCCATCCACAGAGCTGAACAGAGATCTCATTGAGATGGAAAAAATGTGGTGAACATGTAGTATGAGAAATGGCTTTGATTTTTTTCAGAGACTAATGTCCTAACTTGTCACTGTACTTGCCTCCCTGTTCAGTGCTCCACACCCAGAGGCAGCAGATGTCCAACAGCAGCTCCATCACCCAGTTCCTCCTCCTGGCATTTGCAGACACGAGGGAGCTGCAGCTCTTGCACTTCTGGCTCTTCCTGGCCATCTACCTGGCTGCCCTCCTGGCCAATGGCCTCATCATCACCGCTGTAGCCTGTGACCTCAGCCTCCACACACCCATGTACTTCTTCCTCCTCAACCTCTCCCTCCTTGACCTGGGCACCATCTCCACCACTGTCCCCAAAGCCATGGCCAACTCCCTCTGGGACACCAGGGCCATTTCCTATGCAGGATGTGCTGCACAGTTCTTTCTGTTCATCTTTTTGATCTCAGCAGAGTACTTTATTCTCACAGTCATGGCCTATGACCGCTACGTTGCCATCTGCAAACCCCTGCACTACGGGACCCTCCTGGGCAGCAGAGCTTGTGTCCACATGGCAGCAGCTGCCTGGGGCACTGGTTTCCTCTATGCTGTGCTGCACACTGCCAATACATTTTCACTACCCCTCTGCCAAGGCAATGCTGTGGACCAGTTCTTCTGTGAGATCCCCCAGATCCTCAAGCTTACCTGCTCAGGTGCCTACCTCCGGGAGGTTGGGGTACTTGTAGTTAGTGTCTGTTTTGCATTTGGGTGTTTTGTTTTCATTGTGCTGTCCTATGGGCAGATCTTCAGGGCTGTGCTGAGGATCCCCTCTGAGCAGGGACGGCACAAAGCCTTTTCCACCTGCCTCCCTCACCTCGCCGTGGTCTCCTTGTTTCTAAGCACTGGCATGTTTGCGGACCTGAAGCCCCCCTCCATCTCCTCGCCAACCCTGGACCTGCTGGTTGCAGTTCTGTACTCAGTGGTGCCTCCAGCCTTGAACCCCCTCATCTACAGCATGAGAAACCATGAGATCAAGGATGCCCTGAGAAAACTAATCACTGGATACTGTTCAGAAGAAATGAACTGCATGTTGTCTTTTGCATAGGACTCATATCTCATTACAAGCCCAGCATGTCTTCTGGTGGGTTTTTATGGTGATTTTGGTGTTTTGAGTGTGGTTTTTGATTACTCTTTTTGCTTTGTTTTACTTTTCTTTGTGGAAAGCATTCAGATAAGTTTCTTCCTCTGGTTTCTAATTCACACTCTATCCAGATTTTGTGTGTCCCGCAGGTTGTGCAAATGAGGACCCATTCCCTCTGTGTATTTAACCAAAATAAAGGGCCCTGCAGTGACTTGTTTTTCTGAGATCCTTCCTCCAAGACCTTCTCCGCAGCTGCAGGGAGCAGTGCCTGTGTGCAGAGGGGAAGAAGAAAAGAATACTGGCACAGCAGCACTGCCTTAGAGCACCAGTGCTTGGTCTTTCCCGAGCTGCTCTCTTCCCACTTCCATGCTTTCCTTCTGAACCCTTTGGTTGGTGGAAGGCCTGAGTGCTCTTCAAGCATGGTTAGAGTCCTGCTGTGTGGCAGACCTGTGGCCGCAGTCAAGGACAGGCAGTGGGCACCTGTGTGACAGAGCTGGCCTCCATTGCAGCATTTCTATCATACAAGGGGATCTCCTCAGGCCTTGTGCCATGGATGCCCCCCTGGGACTCACCCCTCTCCACTCTAGAGGAGCTGTTGTGCACTTCAGAGTGTCTGGGGCTGTGGGGTGAGTGCCCAGAGTTCTGCAGCACCCTGTGGTGGGCACTGCTGTGGGGCCATGACAGACTGGTCTGTACTGGGGAGAGGGCAGGGAAGGTGGAGGGAGGTCGGGGGCAGTGAGAAGAGTTTAGGGGGAGCTGGGCTGGGCTGGAAAGTGCCAGGGAGAGAAAAATACCAGGGTATAGCTTGTAGTGTGTGACCATGCAGGGCAAGGACTCACACCGGGGGTTTGTGTTGCAGAGTCAGGGCTTGTAGAAAGCATGGAAGACATGCAGGTGCAGGAGAGAGAAGGCTGGTCTGTGGCCTTGGTGGTGTGGACAGACAGCGAGGGTGGCTCAGCATCTTTGTCACTCTCAATGTCTCTCATTGGCCATTTCCAGCACTTGCTTGTCTCCCCAGCTTGACAGGTGAATTTTGCTGTGAGGCCATCTCCATCTTCCTGGTGGTCCAAGGGCTGGTTTGGGGGAACAGACAGCCCTGCCCAGCCTCTCTCCTTCAGCAGACCCTGGAGCAGAGCTTTCTGCAAAGCCCTATGTGGAACAAGGCTGCAGCAGGGCAGGGGTCTGTCTGGAAGGAGGGCTTTTGGAAAGGTCTTGCTGGACAGCGAGATGGACAGGACGCAGCCATGTGCCTTGGAAGCAAGGGAGGACGGGAGCACTCTGGGCTATATGAACAGGACCATGAGCAGGTGAGTGAGGGAAGAGATTCTACAGAACACTGTGTCCAGATTTCAGATCCCAATATAGGAAAGATGTATGCAAGCTGGAGCCACTTTAGCAAAGGGCTCCCATAATGGTCCAAGGCAGGAAGACTTTACCTGTGAGGAGAGGCTGAGGGAGCTGGGCTTGTCCAGCCTGGAGAAAGGAAGATCTTGGGCAAAACATGTAGCAGCATTGCAGTGTTCCCAGGAAGACTGAGTCAGGCTCGTGTCCATGGTACAAGACACAAGGACAAGAGGCAATGGGCTGAAAGAAGGGGGTTAGTGCACTTATAGAGAAATAAATTTCCAACATGAGGATAGTCAAACACTGGAAGCTCTTTCCCAGGAAGTTTGTGCCAGCTCTATCCCAGAAAGTGACTAAGGTGTCTTTGGATAAAACCCTGAGTAATCTGGTCTGGCCCTGCTTTGTGCAGGAGATTTTTCCAAAAACCTCCTGAGGTCCCTTCCAGCCCGAATGACGCTGCCCTTCCTTCCCCTTCATACTTTCAAATTAGGGAGAGCTCTCGGGGTCTCCCTGACCACAAAAATAATTCACATCAGGTGCAGGGATGATTTATATGTGCCCCCATACATACAGCCCTGACCATATCAAGAATTCTTCAGTAGGTTTTTTTGTGATTTCCCCAGGTGTATCAGTATCTATTAAAAAAAAAAAAAAAAAAAAAAGCAAAAAAAAGGAAAAGAGAAAAAAAAGCATTGACCTTCCAAAACATAAATATATGCAACACAGCAGTGCGCATCTTTAATAGCAGACTGGAAGTGGTGGCAGGGGTAGTGGGGCATCCTGCTGAAGTGAAATAAGTTGAGTTTTGATTTTGAGGTGGCAGAAGTTTCAAGCAAGAGTGGGGCTGTGATAATTTGGGTGCAAGAAGACAGGTTGTGGGCAACTCACAGGCCTTGACCAATCCTTGCTTAACCACAGCTTTGTGTTTGAAGCAACAGCCAGTAAAGACAGAAGGGCATCAGTCTGGCTTGGGAGATCCCAGAGTCCAAGTGTGGTGGGGAAAAGGGGACACAGCTAAAGTCTGCCGGGAAATCAGCAAAGACGTAGGACAGCCTGCAATGAGGATGACTAAGGGCATTGCTGAGCTGTGGTGCTGCAATGGAGGGATACAGGCTCTGCCCAGGGAGCAGCAGGGAGCATGAGGACTATGCTCCCTGTATCAAGGGGAAGCTTGCATTTGTTGGGGTCCTCTATGTGACAGACAACAGGTTGGACTAGCTTTTGTCATTTAGGATGAGAGCAGGAGTCAGCAAGAGTGACCTTGTGTTGCAAGTTGCAAACTGCTTGCTCAGGGAGAGGAAACAGAAAAGGTCTTTTGTCAGCAACCCCAGGAAGTCTCCAGGTTCATGAACAGGCTCTGTGGAGGGTGGGTGAGGAGGCAACGAGGCACTGGAGCTGTAAGGACCTCATGTCCTTTTGCATGTACAGAGTGTTTACTGCTGGTGACGACATCCTACGATCAGTACCGGGCTGTGTGCCACCCCCTGCTCTCTACAAGACTCAGGAACTGCCAGGTCTGTCTCCTTTGCTAGGGGGATTTCTGTCAGCTACAGTAATCATTTCAGTCATGACCCAGATACCGTTCTGTGGCCCCAGTGGAGTGGACCACTTCTTCTGTGATTTCACCCCATTGCTGGATCTTTCACACACTGGCACTGTGACACTCATGCTCTTTGCTGTCATGACCTGCTTTTTAGATCCCATCCTCCCCTTCCAGTTCACATGGTCATCCTGTGTGCATCAGAGCTGCCACCTTGAGGAACGTCTCCCATCCGGAGCGGGCAGGCAGAAAGACTTCTCCACCTGCTCCTGCCGCCTCACTAGTGCCACTCTTTTCTATGACACCCTCATCTTTGAGTGCGTGATGCCCAGAAGAACTCTCCTGAGAGAGGTTGACAAAGCCCCTTATCTACACCATCCTCACATCCCTGTTCAATCCTCTCATCTACAGCCTGTGGACTAGAAAGGTTGGGGAATGGAGACACTGAGAAAAATGCTCAGGGAAGCTGTGAACTGCACAGAGAGTCCATGGGAGTTGTAGGCCTGCAGGAAGAAATCGCTTCTGGTTCTCTTTTGAACCAGCCCAGAGGACCTGGACTGGCATGTGTGGTGTCCTGGGCACTTCCCTGCAAATGTGGGATATGAAGACAGGTTTTAGTGTGTGACGCAGCAGAGAGGTGCTGGTGGAGCTGGCTGGTGTCATCAAGAGTCCTCTCTCAAACATCTTGGAATGGGAAGAGAGAAATGAGGGATGTTCCAAGATCCTCAGAAAAGGCAAATCTCAAACCCATCTTCAAGAAGGGCAAAAAGGAGGATTGGAAGTGTTACAGGTTGACCACCTTCACCTCAGTCCCTGGCAAGGTGACAGGGAAAATGCTCTTGCAGCCATCTCCATTGCTTGAAGGACAAGAAAAGGATTGCTGAACCCATGTGGGAGGGGAAAGAAGGGCATGCTGTGTACCTGGACTTTTGCAAGTCCTTGGATGTGGTTTCTCATAGTCTCCTTAGAGCAGATTGTTGACATGTGGACGATGCAGTGCATGGGAAGTTGGCTGGACGATCAGGATCAAATTCCATCAATGGCACAAAGTCCTCTGAGAAGCCAGACACTAGCAGCATCCCTTCATGATTAGCAAAATTTCATAAAAGATAATGAAAAGCTGGAAATGAAGACTTTTTCTGCTATTACATAGGTTTCTTTTTCTGCATAGGCTTCCACATTTTTCTAAAAGTTACATTCTGGACTTGATTCAGTTGTCCGCACAGAGGTTGCCACGGCATCCAAGCTGCCCTGTGGTAACTGAAGCAGCCGTGTGGGACAAGTGATGCAGGAAACCTTCGGATGTACGAGTGGGCTTGCAGGCAGGGAACCTCGGGGGTGGTGCAGGGCATCACCTTCCTCCAGTGCTGCTGGGAAGGCTGTGAAGAGGCCTCTCAAGCACAGCAGACAGTATGTCCCCTTGGATGGTGGCTGTGAGTTCACTTCTCACTGGTCAGCAGCAACAGGGAGAGAGATACTCTGAGGTCATGAAGGTCATCAGGAAGCTGCCCTCAACAAGATGACACATTTGAGGAGGTCAGGAGGAGCGTGATGAAAAGAAATGGGAGATTTGGGGGAGGGAAGAGGGCCTTGACCAACAGACACAAAAGATTTTGAAGAGGTAAAATGGGTTAAGGGGATGTTGCTGTGAAAACACTGACTGTGAAAACATTCCTGTTAAGCCTTTACACTCTCTCTAACAAGTAACCTTAAGCCCTAACCCTACGCCTAAATACTCCTCCTCCCCATGACAATAATCCACTGTTACTAACCTAGCTGTGCTTAGGCTATCCCTAACCTCAAAGCTTACATCTAAGCCATATCCCAAACCTATAAACCCTTACCCTTACACTTACCCGGTTTCTCACCCGAGCCTCTAGCCTCTACCCCTAGTATTAACATGTTGGCCTTAATCCTAGCCCTCACCCCAGCCCTAAACAAAACCCTAACCCACCATGCCAACCTGCACCTTAAACACTAGCCAGGGAACCTCAGCAGAACACCAAACTCTCTCCCTAAGCCTTTGCCTAATCCCCATCCCTAAAAAGGTGAGCTCTAATCCCTAAGCTCCAACCTGAACACCGAATCCCTGAAGCTGTCTTTTCCACGCTCTCCTGCCCTCATCTTGGTCACATCTGCTCAACCTCACTTAAGCTGTCTGGCCCCGTGGGACCAGGGCAGGGATCAGGAGATCCCAGAACGGTCGCATGGCATTGGGAGAGGAATGTGAGGTGACCTGTGTCTGATGAGCTCAGAGGCCACAAGGAGGAGATGGGTGGGAATGCTATGGTGAGGTCAGCTGTGCCTCAGGATCTCATGGGACAGCACGAGGCACAAGGCTGGGAAGGTGGCTGGGAGGTCCCTTCTGTCCTTGGAGTTGATAGGCCAGCAGCAGGAACATGGCTGGGAAAGGGACTGTGAGGTCACTTCTTTCTGAAGGAGCTGATAGGTCAGCCCTTGACTCATGGCTGGGATATGTGCTTTTACGCTCACATCTGCCAGTGCCTCTGACAGGCCAGCAACAGCGTGTTGATTGTGAGAATCCCTTTCCCCAAGTACCTGGTAGGCCCGCCCAGGGCGAGGGCTCGGATATGGGTTCTCACACCTCTTCTGCCTGATTATATGACGGGACAGCAGCAGGCACGTGGCTTGGAAGATCGTGGTGAGGTTACTTCTGTCTGGTCATCTGACATGCCACAAGAAGGCTGATGGGTTGGGCTATCACTCCGACACAAATTCTGTCTGAGAAGCTCATAGGCCAGTAGGAGGCACATGATCATGAAGGTGAGTGTGAGGTCCTTGGAATCTCCACTCTCTTGGGGTCATTGGCCATCAGCAGACACATGGCTGGCATGCCGACTATGACATCACTTCTGCCGGAGAATCTGGTAGCCAGCAGGAGGCACATGGCTTGTTGGTTGCTCTGTACCCAGAGGTTCTGGATTCTTATGTCCCCAGTAAGAAAGGCACGCAGCCTCTGTGCAGTATCATTTCAAATGCCATTTGATAGAGCAAACACTACAAACAGTGAATAAGGCCAACTGCATTCAGGGCTGTATTAGGAGAGGCATGGCCACCCAGGCAAGGGTGTTCTCATTCCTCAATGAGATGTGGCCACATCTGGACTAGTGTGTCTGCATGTGGGGTTCTTCCCTGGTCTGGAGGAGTGGGGAAGAACTGGAGTGGTCCCAGAGGACATCTGCCAGGATGGGGCCTCTTTGGAGAGGCTGAGGGACTTGGCCTTCTTCAGCCCAGAGAAGTGAAGGCTCAAGGCACTATAGTAGTAGAGTGCACCTGCTTGAAGGGTGGCTTGAGAGATGATGGAGCTTTTCTTGGTAGTGGGAAGAGAAGGAAACCTGCGCAAAGTGCAGCTCGGAAGGTTCAGACTGGATGTGTTGAGAAAGAAATGTCACTCAAAGGGTAGCCTTGTGGTGCAAGAGGTCACCCAGAGAGAGACCAGATCAGCCCATGGCCTTGTGTTTCAAGGAAAATCCAGCCAGGCTGGAGAGACATCCGTGAAGGAACAGAAATGCTGGGGTGAGAGCTAGGTGGGAAAGCAAGATGGACATCAACAGCCCGAAGGGAAGGAGGTAAGGCATGGGACAGGTTATGACAGCCTGCAGTAGAGATGGCCAAGTGCTCTGGCAAGGCTGAAGGGCCAAACAGGTCCAAGGGATTTGTCACCTTGGATTTGACAGTAGCTTCTGCCACTGAGGCCTACCAGGCAAAACTTGTTTTGAGGCTCTGGACTTAGTTTCTTCCTCACCCCTGCTTGGGGAAACCAGGATGCCCTGTACAGTTTTCCTACACTTGGCATTGCTCACCCTCACATCCTGCTGGCCCCAGGAAGAGCCCTGACTCCTCTGTGAGGGACAGAATCTGTCTTGCCAGGGCCTGGAGATCAGGCCTTGGCCTTTCTGCTTCATCAAACAAACCAAATATTTTCTCAGCATTGTAGCCACCTTCACAGTGCTTTTGCCTACCTGCAATCACAGCCTTGGAGTTAGGAAGGCCTTGTATAACCCACTGGTGCTTTTCGGGAGCCCAGGTCTACCCCACCCACACGGTTAGGCAGA
The DNA here is from genome assembly GCF_964188355.1 of Buteo buteo. Classification (NCBI taxonomy): domain Eukaryota; kingdom Metazoa; phylum Chordata; class Aves; order Accipitriformes; family Accipitridae; genus Buteo; species Buteo buteo. The sequence goes on from NW_027439391.1 coordinate 10,664, forward strand.
CCAGGTCTACCCCGCCCGTGTGGTTAGGGAAGGCCTGGTCTACCCCACCGGCTCCATTCACGAGGCCAGGTCTATGCCGCTCGCGCATTTAAGGAGGCCTGGCCTACTCCACTGGCACCGGTAGGGAGGCCATGTTTACCCTGCCTGCGCAGTTAGAAAGGCCAGCTCTACCCCACCCGCGTGGTTAAAGAGGCCAGGTCTACCCCGCCCACACAGTTAGGGAGCCCTGGACTACCCGGCCTACGTGGGCTGGGAGGCCAGGTATACCCAACCGGTGCCGGTCGGTCGGCCAGATCTACCCCATCCGCAGGGTTAGGGAGTCCTGGTCTCTATAACCACGCGGGCGGGGTAGACCGGGCCTCGGTACCGGCAAGGGCAAGGTAGAAGTGGCCTCCATGGCCAAGCACAGTGGGAAGACCTGGCCTGCATAACAGCTAGGGCGGGGTAGACCTGGCCTCCCAACCTGCGCAAGCAGGGTAGACCAGGCTTCCCTAACAGCAAGGGTGGGGTAGACGTGGTCTCCCTGATCATGTGGGTAGGGCTAGATCTGGCCTCCCGAACAGTGCCGGTGGGGTAGACCAGGCCTCCCTAAACGCGTGGTTGGGGTAGACCTGGCATCCCTAGGGCGCCGGTGGGGTACACATGGTCTCCCTACCTGCGCAGGTGGGGTAGACCTGGCCTCCCGAATGGCATCAGTGGGGTAGACCTGGCCTCCGTAACTGCGTGAACGGCATAGACGTGGCCTCCCTACCCGCACAGGTGGGGTAGAGCAGCCCTCCCTAATGGCAAGTGCGGGGTAGAGATGGCCTCCGTAACTGCATGGACTGGGTAGACCTGGCCTCCCTACTGGCAATGGCGGGGTATACCTGGCCTTCCTAACCATGTGGCCGAGGTCGAACAGGCCTCCCTAATGCCACGGACAGGGTAGACCTGTCCTCCCTACCTCAAGGGCAGGGTTGACCTGGCCTCCCTACCCATGTGGACTGGGTAGGCAAGCCTCCCTGCCGGCAAGTGCGGGGTAGACCTCGCCTCCCTGCCGGCACGGGCGTGGTAGAACTGGCCTCCCTACCTGATCATCAGGGGTAGGCCTGTGTCGTGTTTTAACCCCAGCCAGCAATTAAGCACCATGCAGCCGCTCTCTAACTCCCCCCCCATCCAGTGGGATGGGGGAGAAAATCAGGAAAAGAAGTAAAACTCGTGGGTTGAGGTAAGAACGGTTTAATAGAACAGAAAAGAAGAAACTAATATTGATAATGATAATGATAACACCAATAAAAGAACAAGAGTAGTAATAAAGGATTGGAATGTACAAATGATGTGCAGTGCAATTGCTCACCACCCGCAGACCGACACCCAGCCAGTCTCCGAGCGGCGATTCCCTCCCCCACTTCCCAGTTCCTATATTAGGTGGGACGTCACGTGGTGTAGAATAACTTGTTGGCCAGTTTGGGTCAGGTGCCCTGGCTGTGTCTGTGCCAACTTCTTGTGTCCCTCCAGCTTTCTCGCTGGCTGGGCATGAGAAGCTGAAAAATCCTTGACTTTAGTCTAAACACTACTGAGCCACAACTGAAAACATCAGTGTTATCAACATTCTTCGCATACTGAACTCAAAACATAGCACTGTACCAGCTACTAGGAAGACAGTTAACTCTATCCCAGCTGAAACCAGGACACAGGGGTAGCGGGGCATCCTGCTGAAGTGAAATAAGTTGAGTTTTGATTTTGCGGTGGCAGAAGCAGGACATGTATTTCAGGGCTGGAATACAGAGAGAAATAGAAGATTCAAGCAAGTGTCAGGCTGTGATAGCTTGGGTGTGAGAGGAGCATGATCAGGGTATTAGAAGAAGGCAGACAGGTTGTGGGCAACTCACAGGCCTTGGCCAACCCTTGCTTAACCACAGCTGTGTGTTTGAAGCAACAACCAGTAAGGACAGAAGGGCATCAGTATGGCTTGGGAGATCCCAAGGCCCGAGTGCGTTGGGGAAAAGGGGACGTAGCTAATGTCTGCGGGGAAACCAGCACAGGCATAGGACAGTGTAGGACAGCCTGCAATGGGGATGACTGAGGGCATTGCAGCAGGTGAGATCACCACCAGCCAACACAATTGAGACCCTTATCCTCTCCACCCTGGCTGCTGTCTCGTCCACTGAGGCCCATGAGAAGACACCAGGTTCTTATAGTCCCATGGCATTGTTGCCTCCTCACCCACCCTCTGTGGATCCTGTCCTGCACTCGGCATTGTGTACCCCCACTGCTCCTTGGAAGATCCCCAAGCATCCCAGGAGGTAATGAGACCCCTTTCCCAGAGGATGGGGGTCAGGGCTTGACTGTCCTGCTTGGTGAAACACATCAAGGGTTTTCACAGACAAATTGTACATTTGATTATTCCACCTCTAAGCAGTGCCTCTGACTTCCTGCTTCACCAGCCCCCAGGGGTGGTCCCCTTTCTGGTCATTCGCTCCATGGCCTTTTCAGGGATGACCCTCACTGGAGCCCACTAACATGCTCGGAAACTTGCAGGTTTGCTGCTGACTTTAATTCTCTAGGGGCTTCTTCAGTCTTTCAGGATCTGCAGTTCAGGAAGTCAGCACCAGAGGGCTCATTAACGTGCCAAACACCCTGACAAGTCAAGTCACTGTGCAACATTTTCCTTTAAGCCTTTGTCACGGTCCACTCGGTGGACTCGTGATGGTCCGTTTGCTACGATCTCGAAAGTGCAAAATTAAGGTGACCAACACCATAGGGGATGGCAGTAATCACACAGTAAAACTTTATTGCATTGCCTGTGGGGAGGCACGCGATAGTTAGAGGTGGGTGAAAGAAAGGAGAAAAGTAAAGTTTAGAGAGAGGAGAAAGAGGGGTTATAGCTACCACCGCTGATCTCACGACGTCCTAACGGTCCCAGGTCCAGCTGATGCTGCGTCGTCGATCATCGTGGTCCTTGGTGGGGAAGCTTCCAACTTCCGTTGTTCACAAGTCATCTTTTATGCTTAGTAACACACCTTGCTCCACCTCTGCCTCAGGAGTCTCCACCCTTCTCAGAATACAATTATCATATCTCCACCCTTCTCAAGCGAGGCTATCACACAGGTCAGTGTCCGAGGCGTGGTTAGTCTTGGAGGCGGGTAGCCTTCAACCAGGAGGTGTGTTTTGGTATTATAATGAAGCAAAGTTCGTCTAAAGTTCATGATTTCTTCATCGGTGTTATCCGAACAGTGGCAATTCATCCTTTTTGACAGTAGCTATGCGGCTATCACTAACGGTTCCAGTCAGGTACCTTCCAGGAACCTTGTACTGCACAATCCGTCCTTGGGACCGGCCGCTGCGCTCCAAACAGGCCATTGTCAGGTAATGTACTGTTCATGTTCCTGATGACAATGTTGAGACAATGCTGATTTTCTGACCAACTGTTACAGATTTATGGAGCACCTCGAAACTACCAGCACCTTCCCAGATGTATGGAGTTCCCTGAAACTGCCAGCTTCTCCCCAGATCTATGGGGCTCCTCGAAACCGCCAGCATCTTCCCAGATCTATGGGGCTCCCTGAAACTGCCAGCATCTCCCCAGATCTACGGGGCTCCCTGAAACTGCAGGCATCTCCCCAGATCTATGGGGCTCCTCGAAACCACGATCATATGCCCAGATCTATGGGGCTCCTCAAAACGGCCGATGTGTCCCAGGATCTATGAGGCACCCTGAATATGATAGTGACTACCAGGACCTATAGGGTGCCCCAAAACCGCCAATGTCTCGTAGGATCTATGGGGCACCCCAAATCTGACAGCATTTCCCCAGGTCTATGAGGCTCCTTGAAACTGCCAGTGTCTCCCCAGATCTACGGGGCACCTTGAAACTACCAGCATCTCCCCAGATTTACGGGCCGCCTTGAAACTGCCAGCATCTCCCTAGATCTATGGGGCTCCCTGAAACTGCCAGCATCTCCCCATATCTATGGAATGTCTTGAAACCACCATCATCTCCCCATATCTATGGGGTCCTCAAAATGGCCGATGTCTCCCAGCATCTATGGGGCACCCTGAATATGATAGTGACTGGCAAGGCCTATGGGGTCCCCCTAAACGGCCAGTGTCTTGTAGGATCTATGGGGTGACCCCAGCTCTGTGGGGCTCCCTGAAACTGCCAGCATCTCCCCAGATCTATGGGGCTCCCTGAAACCGCCATCATCTCCCCAGATCTATGGAGTTTCCTGAAGCTGCCAGCATCTCCCCACTTCTAAGGGGGTCCACAAAACCGCTGATGTGTCCCAGGATGTATGGAGCACCCCGAATTCGATAGTGACTCCCAGGGCCTATAGGGTGCCCCTAAACCACCAGTGTGTCGTAGGATCTATGGGGCAACACATATCCGACGGCATTTCCCCAGATCTATGGGGCTCCCTGAAACCACTATCATCTCCCTAGATCTATAGGGCTCCTTGAAACTGCCAGCATGTCCCCAGATATATGGAGTTCCCTGAAACTCACAGCATCTCCCCAGATCTATGGGGTGCCTTGAAACTCCCATCATGTTCACAGATCTATGGGGCTCCTAGATATCGCCATCATCTCCCCAGATGTAAGGGCCTCCCTGAAACCGCCATCATCTCCCCAGATCAATGGGGCTCCTCAAACCCGCCATCATCTCCCCAGATCTAAGGGGCTCCTCAAAACCGCCAATGCCTCCAAGGATCTATGGGGCACCATGAATATGATAGTAACTCCCAGCACATATGGGGTGCCCCGAAACCGCCAGTGTCCCATAGGATCTCTGAGGCACCCCAAATCCAATGGCATTTCCCCAAATCTATGGGGCTCCTTGAAAACGCCATCATCTCCCCAGATCTACGGGGCTCCCTGAAACCGCCAGCATCTCCCGAAATCTATGGGATGCCTTGAAACTGCCATCATCTCACCAGATCTATGCGGCTCCCTGAAACTGCCAGCATGTCCCCAGATCTATGGGGCTTCTCAAAACGGCCGATGTCTCCCAGGATCTATGGGGCACCCTGAATATGATAGTGACTCCCAGGACCTATGGGGTGCCCCGAAACCGCCGGTGTCTCATAGGATCTATGGGGTGCCCCAAATCTGACGGCATTTTCCCAGGACTATGGGGCTCCTTGAAACTACCAGTGTCTCCACAGATTTACAGACTGTCTCGAAACTATCAGCATCTCCCCATATCTATGGGGCTCCCTGAAACCGCCATCATCTTCCCAGGTCTAAGGGGCTCCCTGAAACTGTCATCATCTCCTCAGATCTATGGGGCTCATTAAAACCACCATCATCTCCCCAGATCTATGGGGCTTCCTGAAACTGCAGGCATCTCCCCAGATCTATGGAGGTCCTCAAAACCGCCGATGTCTCCCAGGAACTATGGGGCACCGTGAATACGATCGTGACACCCAGGACCTATGGTGTGCCCTGAAACCGCTGGTGTCTCGTAGGATCTACGGGGCGCCACAAATCTGACTGCATTTCCCCAGATCTATGGGGCTCCCTGAAACTGCCAGCATCTCCCCAGATCTATGGGGCTCCTTGAAAACTCCAATGTCTCCCAGGATCTATGGGGCACCCTGAATACGATAGTGACTCCCAGGACCTATGGGGTGCCCCGAAACCGCCGGTGTCTCATAGGATCTAAGGCGTGCCCCAAATCTGACGGCGTTTCCCCAGGTCTATGGGGCTCCTTAAAACTGTCAGTGTCTCCCCAGATCTATGAGGTGCCTCAAAACTAGCAGCATCTCCCCAGGTCTATGGGGCTCCCTGAAACCGCTATCATTTCCCCAGATCTATGGAGTTTCCTAAAACTGCCAGTATCTCCCAAGATCTATTACACGCCTCGAAACCGCCATCATCTCCCCAGATCTAACGGGCTCCCTGAAACTGCCAGCATCTCCCCACATCTATGGGGCTCCTCAAAACCGCCAATGTCTGCCAGGATCTATGGGGCACCCTGAATACGATAGTGACTCCCAGGGCCTATGGGGTGCCCAGAAACCACCAGTGTCTCGTAGGATCTATGGGGCATCCTTAATATGATGGTTACTCCCTCGACCTAGTGGGGTGCCCCGAAACCACCAGTGTCTCATAGGATCTATGGGGCGCCCCAAATCCGACAGCATTTCCCCAGATCTATGGGGGTCCCCGAAACCGCCATCACCTACCCAGATCTATGGGGTGCATCGATACTAAGAGCGTCTCTCCAGATCTATGGGGCTCCCTGAAACTGCCAGCATCTCCCCACATCTATGGGGCTTTTCAAAACCGCCAATGTCACCCAGGATCAATGGGGCATCCTAAATATGATAGTGACTTCCAGGGCCTGTGGGGTGTGCCAGAACCGCCAGTATCTCGTAGGATCTATGGGGCACCCCAAATTCGACAGCATTTCCCCAGGTCTATGGGGCTCCCTGAAACTGCCATCCTCTCCCCACATCTATGGAGTTTCCTAAAAATGCCAGCATCTCCCCAGATCTATGGGATGCATCGAAACCGCCATCATCTCCCCAGATCAATGGAGCTCCAGGAAACTGCCAGCATCTGCCCACTTCTATGGGGCTCCTCAAAACCGCCAATGTCTCCCAGAATCAGTGGGGCACCCTGAATATCATAGTGACTCCCAGGACCTATGGGGTGCCTCTGCAACACAAACCCCTGGTGTGAGTCCTTGCCCTCCATGGTCACACACTACAAGCTATACCCTGGTATTTTTCTCTCCCTGGCACTTTCCAGCCCAGCACAGCTCCCCCTAAACAATTCCTACCTCCCCTGACCTCCCTCCACCTCCATTGTGCTCTCCCCACCACAGCCCAGTCTGGGCTGCTCCCATAGCAGTGCCCTCCACAGGGTGCTGCAGAGCTCTGGGCACTCACCCCACAGCCCCAGACCCTCTGAAGGGGGAAACAGCTCCTCAGGGGTGGAAAGGGGTGAGTCCCAGGGGGGCATCCATGGCACAAGGCCTGAGGAGATCCCCTTGTATGATGGAAATGCTGTAATGGAGGCCAGCTCTGTCACACAAGTGCCCACTGCCTGTCCTGGACTGCAGCCACAGGCCTGCCACACAGCAGGACTCTAACCATGCCTGAAGAGCACTCAGGCCTTCCACCAACCCAAGGGTTCAGAAGGAAAGCATGGAAGTGGGAAGAGAGCAGCTCAGCAAAGACCAAGCACTGGTGCTCCCAGGCAGTGCTGCTGTGCTGGGACTCTTTTCTTCTTCCCCTCTGCACACAGGCACTGCTCCCTGCAGCTGCAGAGAAGGTCTTGGAGGAAGGATCTCAGAAAAACAAGTCATTGCAGGGCCCTTTATTTTGGTTAAATATATAGAGGGTATGGCTCCTCATTTGCACAGCCTCCAGGTCACAGAAAATCTGGATAGAGTGTAAATTAGAAACCAGAGGAAGAAACAATTCTTTGTGGAAAGCATTCAGATAAGTAAAACAAAGAAAAAAGAGCAATCAAAAACCATACTCAAACCCTAAAATGTTCATAAAAAACCCGCCAGATAACAGGCTGGGCTTGTAATGAGATATGAGTCCTATGCAAAAGACAACATGCAGTTCATTTCTTCTGAACAGTATCCAGTGATTAGTTTTCTTAGGGCATCCTTGATCTCACGGTTTCTCATGCTGTAGATGAGGGGGTTCAAGGCTGGAGGCACCACTGAGTACAGAACTGCCACCAGCAGGTTCAGGGATGGGGAGGAGATGGAGGGGGGCTTCAGGTAGGCAAACATGGCAGTGCTTACAAACAAGGAGACCACAGTGAGGTGAGGGAGGCAGGTGGAAAAGGCTTTGTGCTGTCCCTGCTCAGAGGGGACCCTCAGCACGGCTCTGAAGATCTGCCCATAGGACAGCACAATGAAAATAAAACACCCAACAGCTAAACATACAACAACTACAAGTACCCCAACTTCCCTGAGGTAGGCATCTGAGCAGGCAAGCTTGAGGATCTGGGGGATTTCACAGAAGAACTGGTCCACAGCATTGCCTCGGCAGAGGAGTAGTGAAAATGTACTGGCAGTGTGCAGCACAGCATTGAGAAACGCACTGCCCCAGGCAGCTGCTGCCATGTGGACACAAGCTCTGCTGCCCAGGAGGGTCCCGTAGTGCAGGGGTTTGCAGATGGCAACGTAGCGGTCATAGGCCATGACAGTGAGAAGAAAATACTCTGCTGAGATCAAAAAGACTAACAGAAAGACCTGTGCAGCACATCCTGGGTAGGAGATGGCCCTGGTGTCCCAGAGGGAGTTGGCCATGGCTTTGGGGACAGTGGTGGAGATGGAGCCCAGGTCAAGGAGGGAGAGGTTGAGGAGGAAGAAGTACATGGGTGTGTGGAGGTGGTGGTCACAGGCTATGGCGGTGATAATGAGGCCGTTGGCCAGGAGGGCAGCCAGGTAGATGCCCAGGAAGAGCCAGAAGTGCAAGAGCTGCAGCTCCCTCATGTCTGCAAATGCCAGGAGGAGGAACTGGGTGATGGAGCTGCTGTTAGACATCTGCTGCCTCTAGGTGTGGAGCACTGAACAGGGAGGCAAGGGCAGTGACAAGTTACGACATTAGTCTCTGACCAAAATCAAAGCTATTTCTCCTACTACACGTTCACAGCACCTTTACTATGGCAATGATATTTTTCTTCAGCTCCATTGCTGGAGCTCTGGTTGGTGCTGGCTGAGTGTGCCCTGAGGATCAGGACCTCTGCCTACTGGTTGCCAAGGAATCAGCTTTGCTCTGTAGCAGTGGCTTTCTGGGAATGTTTTCTGTCAGTCCTGGTGTTTGAATTGGTCAGATGAATCTGCTCCTAATGTAAAAGTGCTTGTCAGCATCTGCACTCCCAGGGCTAAGAAAACACAATCAAAGCATTGTTTGGGGTGGGGGGCAGGGGGCGAGGGGGGTAGTGGTGGTGTTTACATCTCTTCCCCATCTCACCGTGAGATTTTCTGGGATTTCAAAAAAACCTCATCATTTCTGCTGCACTCGGAGAAAATAAAGTGGGTCCTGTGAGGAAAGAGTTCTGCCTGCGGCTTAGTGCAGAGCGAGGGGAGCTGTTCTGTCACTCTGTCTTGTGGCCAGATACGCTGAGATCTCACCTTTCTGAGATGGAGGGTAATCACACCGCTGTGTTAACCTGAAAAGTCTCCAGGCGCTACTGAGAGCAGAGAGACCCACTGCCCAGCACCAAGTGTCTCCCCCTTTCTCAAGGTCTCCTCACCTTACCTCTTGCCAAGGACACACACGGTTCATTTCACAAACCCAGCAGCATTTCCTTCAGTCATAGTGTCTCTGTGAGTTTGCATGGGGCATTCAGGAACACAAAGATGCTGTGGGACAGACCTGCATCCTGGAGGGCAGCTCACAGCTTGGAAGGACACCCCAAGAAAATAGCCAAGTGTCCTGATGATGGTATCTCAGGAAGGGAGAGTCAGCTCATTTCCTAGGGAATGACACAGGCTGCATTGCCCACAGCCCCACAGCTTGGAGGAAAGCTTGGACACCTGTAACCTTGTTCCCATGGACACAGCTGCATGGGAGGACCCACAAGATCAGTGTGTGACTCTGCAGCTGAAACTCCCACCCCCAGAGAGCCTGGCAGCAAGAACAAGGTAACAGTAGCAATAACACAGACTACTGGAGAAGCAAGGAAAAATAGAGTGAGGGTCTGGCTCAGAGAGGCAAAGGCAGAGGCAGCCAGGCACTCAGGAAAGAGTTACCCTTACCCAGCTGTACACGCTGTTTTCCAGACACCAACACAGCCAGGCAGTTGTTCTCAGTCCCTGTGCTCTACTTCAGGAGGCTCCTATCAGACTGACTGATCCCTCGGCGTTACAGCTCAGGAGTCTTTGACTTTTTCACGCATGACAGCTCCTTTTCTATTTCCCTCTGAAAACTCCCCAAGAGTAGGAAACAGAAAACACAAACTCAGGAAAGCTCCTGATGTTTATAGCAATCCCTGCTTTGACCCTGCCCTTGAAAAGTGCCCTCGGAAATGTCCTGCGGATGATCTGGAGCTGTGAGCAGCCCTGATCCACACAGCATCCTCTTGTCAGCAGAAGGACCCTGCCCTGCTGCAAGTTGCTTCTTCCACCCACAGCTTCTCCCCACTCTGCTGTTATAGTTCCCCAGGCAGGCAGAGTACTTACCCCGACCAGCGGCAGAGTCCCTGCCCCAGCACACAGCCCCCTGGCCGCAAGGACCCTGCTCAGAAGGACAGCCCTGGGCACCCCTGGCTGCACACCCACCTTCACACTCTGCAGCCATCCCCGGGTGAAGGCAGCTGACATGCCCTGTCCCTCTGAGGCTGCAGCAGGGAAGCTGTGCTCCAAAGCGCGTCCTTTTTCTCTGCACTGCACAAACTGTGAGAGTCCTCCTGACAGATCCTATAGGCTGTGGGATGTGCCAGCTTTAGGAGGTCATTCCAGGAACCACAGCTGCATTGCCCCGCAGCAAGCACTTAACCTGTTAAGGGCTGTGATGATTCTTCTCCAGGTCGGCTTTTCTCCGTCTTCCCACCCCAGGCTGCCTTTAACCTCTCTCTCTGCCTCACTCCTCTCCCCTCGGTGCCTGCAGGCAGTGCCCTCAGCCCGTAGTTCCCCAGATCCTCCTTCCAGCCCTTCTGGTAGACGGTTGCCACATTTGCTAACCTCCAGTTGACTGGGACATCCCCCGGTTAGCCAGGACTGCTGATAAATGATGGAAAGTAGCTTGGTGAGCACCTCCACCAGCTCCCTCGGTACCCTTGGGTGGATCCCATCCGGACCCACAGACATGTCTAAGTGATGTAGCAGGTCGCTAACCATTTCCCCTTGGATTATGGGGGCTTCGTTTTGCTCCCTGTCTTCCAGCTCAGGGGTCTTACTATTGAAGACTGAAGCAAAGGCGGCAGCTTATCCTTTTCCTCAGCCTTTGTCACTATCTTTCCCCCTGCCCCACATCAAATAAAGGATGGAGAGTCCCCTTAGCCTTCCTTTTGTTCCAAATGTATTTATAGAAACATTTTTTTCTTGTCTTTTACAGCAGCAGTCAGATTAAGTTCTAGTTGGGCTTTGGCCCTTCTAATTTTCTCCCTGCATAACCTCATGACATCCTTGTAGTGCTCCTGAGTTGCCTGCCCCTTCTTCCAAAGGCCCGTGTGTCCATTTATTTAGTTTGTTATTCCTATTTTCTAATTTTTTTCCTCTCTTAACACCTTCAACTTTGAATTTTTGTTTCTATGTGTACTTTTATCTAGTTTTCTGTCCCTATTTTTATTTTTTTTTCCCTGCCTGGCCTGTACCCCATCACTTTTGAAATTTTATTTCTATGTCTACTTTTATCAACTTGTCTATTGCTATTTTTTAATTTTTTCCTGTCTGTCCTGTACTTTTGCTTTTAGAATTTTTATTGAATGTCTACTTTGATTAACTGTGTTTATTTTTCAATTTGTTCTTGTCTGTCTTATAGCCTGTCGCTTTTAAAATTTTCTTTTTATGTCTTCCCCACCCCATGGTTCATCCTGAGGCTTTAGAGGATCTTATCAAAGTGCTTTTATGCCTGGAGTGTCATTTGTACCCCTCTCGGCTTGTCAGAACATCTCCTCTTCCTCAGAGCACTCTTTGTGTCCTCTCCTCCATCTTGCTTGCCTCCAGTGGGTCAGTGTCTCCCTCCTGACATCTGTACCCTGTTCAAATCCTCTCCCGAGTACCTTTGTGCCCTCAAGCCTTCTTCTGTGTCTCTGGCCACCTCAGCACCCCTCTACTTCTGTCACGACGCTTCCTGCGAGTGTCCTTGAGTTCCATCACTATCCTTGAGTTCTGCAGCAGGCCTTGTTTTTTTCTTACTCAGAGACAACTCTTCCTCCGGCTTTCGTTATGCCCCAGAGCACTCTTGCCTTCCCTTCTGCCATGTCAGATGCCTCCATTCGGTCCCCGGTGTTAAAGTATTTTCAATCATGAGTTTCTCTAGGTTTGCTTTATTAACAACTCAGAGCTGGGCCAAAACCACAGTGAATGGCAAACTTCCAAAAATTTCTCAGTCTTACATACCTTTTACCACCCGTTACCCCAGTCCAAAATCTTTGCAATTTTCCAGTTGGTCTCTGTTCCCATGTCGTTATCATTCATCAATTTATCTCATCAGTTCTGGTGTCCCGGTTCTTCTGAAGTTAGTGGTCGTAGGCAGAAGGTCTTGGGTCACCACAATCACTTATCTTCTTACACATCAAAGATCAGCTTTGAATTTCTGAAAATCACGCAGGCTATTCTGTTAATTTATCTTGTTCTAAAGTTAATCGCTTACTCCCATGTCTTAGGTCTAAGATGTATGATCCTTCTTCTGTTGATTCAGCTTGACTGGGTTTCAAGCCAGCCATGGTGGGGGCTACGCATAGGACAAATAAGCAGCTTATGCATATTGTTTTATAAGCACCTGCATTCTATTAATCACATCTAAAGCAATCTCTAATCATTAGTTATATGTCTGGTATGAATAGTCTTAGAAACAATAAGGCTTAAGGCCTAGTTCCTTTTACAATTCCTTCCTTCTGTTTTTCATCGCACTCCTGCGATCCTATTGATAACTCCACATTTGTCTTTCTGTCTTCTGTACTATCCTAGAGCTGCAACCTACACAGCACTGAAACAAAACAATCACACATACTACTATGATTATAACAACAAGGACTATTGCAATTAATTTTTTTTACCCAAGTAGTCACATTTGGAAACCAAGACACTAACCAAGAGAATGTGTCAGAAAATCCCCAAGATATGTCATCTCTTTGAATTTGTTGCATTGTGGCACTAACCTCCCAAATTTTCTGGACATATGTCATTAATTCTCCCGATCGATCAGTATATGTAGAGCAACTAGTATTTAGGACAGTACAAACTCCACCTTGTGAAGCCAGAATCACGTCTAAGGCCATTTGGTTTTGAATAGTTATTTTTAAAAGTTCAGTTACCTCTATCTGGAGAGTGGAAAGTCCGTGAGCAGTTGAATTTGCTAATTTTTCAATTTCTCCAGAGACATTTCAGACTGCTTTTTCCAATTCACTTACTCCTAAAGCCAGAATTAACCATCTAACAAATGAATGGAACCCTGTTGGTCTTTCAATCAAGGGATTTAAAGTTCTTCGAATTTGAGATAAAAAGGTTCTGTGCCATGTTGCACTTGAGACAGTTTTTGGGTGAATTTCCAAATCTGTAGACATTACTCCTAGGGTACAAATACCTCCCCAACCTGGAGGCAAAGCTTTATAGGCTTTGCTGCCACATAACCAAAAAATACCTAAGTCCTCAGGTGCTCACCAACTTAAACGCAATCCTGAGTTGATAGAAGTTGTGTTTTGGCATTGAGTCCAAATTCCTACAAATGAATGATTTCTGCATAAATGTTGATTATCAGCACTTGGGGGATAACATCTTTGTAGACAGTGGGCTTGTGAATAGTCTCCTGAATTTGATAGTCTAATTTCCCAAATTTGTTCTTCATAAGATATGGAAAAAGTAGTATTGGACCAGTATTTTTTCCAATTTGCACTTTTAGGAATGGGTATTCCTACTAACTGAAATCCTTGATTCACTGTCTTTGGTAGAGCAACACAAATCCAACATTCACTTAAATTTAGATTTTCAGTAAAAGATTTCATCAACGACACATGCATATTGTTGGTCCAGGCATTTTCTACTTGGTGAACATCCCTAGGTTTCCGTACCAATTGTTTTAGCACATTCAGAGATGACATGTTATAATATGAATGAGGATAATGCGTGTGACGGTGCCAAAAATTCCACTCAAGATAAGGTCCTCGTTTGATTATTAGAATCCTAAATTTGAAAGTAAAACGATTGCTTAATAGAATCGATGACAGCACCAGTCTCGGTTACCATAAATTCCCCACATTTGATGGTCAAAGCACCATGTCCCAATTCCCCCTGTTGGTTCTTGAAGGTGAATATGATATACAGGATAAGTTCTTCGACTGCCATATCCCCACCACCGTTTAGAAAAGCCATGACCGTCGGACCAAATATCCCACGAATCGTCAAGTCTACTTCTAACACTAGCACAGAATTCGAGAAAATTAAAAAAACGGGTAAATGGGGTGTCTCTGCCTGGTCTTCGGATAACTAGCCGAAAAAATGACCTGTCCAGGCACTGCCTGTAGGTCTATAATTTGGACTGAAAGCTGAAAAGAACGATCACTGTATATAAATAATAACTCTTCTATTGGTACGGGCATCTCCATGGCGCAATGCAAATTTTGTCCACAAGGTGTCACTCCAGGGTAAAATACAAACACAAAAAGTAGTAATACGTTGCAATTGTCCATTATTCTTTAGATTCTTTGCGGGCATGCGAATGACGGATTCAATTTTCTTTCCCAGATACCTTAATGGCATAAAAAGAAGTTAGTAAAACAGCATAAGGTCCTTCCCATTTTGCTTCAAATCTGTTTGTTCTTTTGAAATTCTTTATGTAAATTTTGGCTGTATATCATGAACTGGGATTTCAGGGCTTATTCCCTGATACCAATAGGCATGGTTACGCATTTGGAAAAAGGAATTTTGCAAATACAAAAGGTATTGTGTTACCTGTTCATCTCCATCCAAGAGGCTAGTCTTTGCTGCCACATACGTACCCAGAACAGCAAGTATTCTCCCAGAAAGGATCTCTGCCAGAGAAACTCCAATTGGTTGCCGTGGAGTATTCCTAATATCCCACCAAACTAAATTTAAGGCCTCAGGCCATTTCAAACCAGTCTGTTTACAAACTTGTACTAATTTCTCCTTTCATTCATTCTCCCTGACCGGATGATTCAGGGTGATGCAGATTATGAAATTTATTTAAAATCCCCCCAGAATTATAAATCTGAATCAGGATAGCAGCTGTGAAATGACTCCCTCGATCTCAGTCAATTACTTCAGGAACCCCATACCTTGGAATGATTTCTTTCAATAAGGCTTTTACTGCTGCCTTAGAATCATTTTTCCTAGTCGGGAGAGCTTCCACCCATCCTGATAGCTGATCAACGATCACTAACGTGTAAGAGTACCCCATTGTTTTTGGCACATCTGCATAATCAATTTGGAGTTTTTGAAAAGGAAAGGTGGCTGGAGGTCTTTTCCCACCAGGAGGTTTAATTTGCACCGAAGCATATTGTCTGCAAAGTTTATATCCTTCACAAATTCTTTTTGCTGCTGCATAAATTCCTGGGGCTGTCCAGAGTCTCTGGATTCAGAGCGCGAGGCTCTCCGGTCTCCCGTGGGTCCTCTCATGGTGCCACGTGTTATCCGTAATAAATACCTTTTTGGAAGGAGAGGTTTGTTATTCAGAATCCACTGCCCTTCTCGCTGGTGGGCTCCCAGCCGAGTCCAGTGTTGTTTCTCTTCTTCAGGGAGGTCTTCATCCAGCTTATTCACATCCGGGAGCTCAAATGTTATGTCATGTTGTAACAGAGACAGAGCGGATACGACCTGTCGCGCTGCTGCTCTAGCGGCTTGGTCGGCTAGAGAATTCTCTTTTGCCATCATGTCTTGTCTCTGAGTCTGTGCCTTTATATAGATCAGAGATATTTCAGAGGGCAATTGGATCGCTTCTAAGAGGTTGTTGTCCGTGGGCAACAGTTTTTCCCTCTGAAGTCAGAAAACCCCTTTCCTTCCATAAATTCCCCGTAGCATGACATACACCAAAGGCATATTTAGAGTCTCTATAAATGTTAACTCTTACTCCAGTTGCATATTTAGCAGCTTCAGTAAGAGCAACTATTTCTGCTCCTCGTGCACCTAAAAGGGCAGGCAAAGGTCCAGCCAACAGTACCTGTGTTTCTGTGGTGACTGCGAAACCGGTACATCTTCGACCTTCTTCGTAAGAAGATGAGCCATCCGTGAAGAGGTTCAGATCAGGGTTATCTAAAGGTTGATCTCTCAGGTCATCTTGCGGCTTGCTGGTTTCACTTATGAGATAAACACAATTGCGGTTATCTTTTTCTCCGTCAGAGGGTAAAGGCATTAAAGTTGCAGGGTTTAAAGTGTTGCACTTTTATGCCAATGCATTCTCTCCTCTCCCTTGAAGCCTTTCCCTGAGCACAGGGGCCTGGAGACCATTTCAGTAAAGACTCAGGCACAGCAGGCATTCATTCCTTCAGCCCCACCTGTGTCTGCTGTTCTTAAATCACCTTCCCCATTCAGCAGCAGCCCTGCATTTCCCTTGTTCAGCCTTGGTCTCTCAGAAGTGACCAAAGGTCTTCTGTTTGCTTTTGACTTCCCTTGCAGCCAGCATCTCCAGGTGAGCTTTTCTTTTCCTACACAGATACCTCCACAACAAAGTCAATATATAGAAATACCCGCTTTGTACCTGTCCTTGCTGAAAACTCCAGACTGCTGCTTCTGTCCCTGTGCTGGCCCAGCCCCACTTCCCATACGTGGTCTTACAGCCCCACTCTGCAGGCACAGCATGGGGGAGGGTAGAGTCAGGGGTGGGAAAGTTCCCCCCGTTGTGATCCTTATGATGGCCTTCAGATCACAGTTCCTCCATGACCCTCCTACTTTTGCAGCTTCCCTAGCACCCAACCCCTGAACTGCCACAGCCTTGTCCCATGTGGAGCTTTGCAGAAAGCTCTGCTCCAGGGTCTGGGGAAGAAGCGAGGCTGGGCAGGGCTGTCCATTCCCCCAAACCAGTCCTTGGCCCAGCAGGAAGATGGAGATGGCCTCACAGCAAAACTTGCCTGTAAACCTGGAATAACTGGCAAGTGCTGGAAATGGCCAAAAAGAGACATTGGGAGTTACAAAGACCCCAAGCCACCCTACCAGTGTGTCCACATCGCCAAGGGCACAGACCAGCGTCTTCTGTGCTCTGCACCTGCGTGTCTTCCATGCTTGCCACAAGCCCTGTCTCTGCACTACAAACCCCCAGTGTCAGTTCTTACTCTGCATGGTCACATGCTACAAGCTATACTCTGGTATTTTTCTCTCCTGGGCACTTTCCAGCCCAGCACAGCTCCCCCTAAACTATTCCCACCTCCCCTGACCTCCCTCCACCTCCATTGCGCTCTCCCCAGCACAGCCCAGTCTGGCATGACCCCACAGCAGTGCCCACCACAGGGTGCTGCAGAGCTCTGGGCACTCACCCCACAGCCCCAGACCCTCTGAAGGGCACAGAAGCTCCTTGGGGGTGGAGAGGGGTGAGCCCAAGAGGTGGGGGGCATCTGTGGCACAATGCCTGAGGAGATCCCCTTGTATGATGGAAATGCTGCAATGGAGGCCAGCTCTGTCACACAAGTGCCCACTGCCTGTCCTTGACTGCGGCCACAGGCCTGCCACACAGCAGGACTCTAACCATGCTTGAAGAGCACTCAGGCCTTCCACCAACCAAAGGGTTCAAAAGGAAAACATGGAAGTGGGAAGAGAGCAGCTCGGAAAGACCAAGCGCTGGTGCTCCCAGACAGTGCTGCTGCGCCAGGACTCTTTTCTTCTTCCCCTCTGCACACAGGCACTGCTCCCTGCAGCTGCGGAGAAGGTCTTGGAGGAAGGATCTCAGAAAAACAAGTCACTGCAGGGCCCTTTATTTTGGTTAAATATATAGAGGATATGGCTTCTCATTTGCACAGCCTCCAGGTCACAGAAAATCTGCATAGAGTGTGAATTAGAAACCAGAGGAAGAAACAGTTCTTTGTGGAAAGCATTCAGATAAGTAAAAGAAAGCAAAAGGAGCAATCAAAAACCATACTCAAACCCTAAAATCACCATAAAAAACCCACCAGATAACAGGCTGGGCTTGTAATGAGATATGAGTCCTATGCAGAAGACAACATGCAGTTCATTTCTTCTGAACAGTATCCAGTGATTAGTTTTCTCAGGGCATCCTTGATCTCACGGTTTCTCATGCTGTAGATGAGGGGGTTCAAGGCTGGAGGCACCACTGAGTAC
Organism: Buteo buteo; assembly: GCF_964188355.1. NCBI lineage: Eukaryota > Metazoa > Chordata > Aves > Accipitriformes > Accipitridae > Buteo > Buteo buteo. Next base: position 28,563 of record NW_027439391.1, read on the forward strand.
AGAACTGCCACCAGCAGGTCCAGGGATGGGGAGGAGATGGAGGGGGGCTTCAGGTAGGCAATCATGACAGTACTTATAAACAAGGAGACCACAGTGAGGTGAGGGAGGCAGGTGGAAAAGGCTTTGTGCCGTCCCTGCTCAGAGGGGACCCTCAGCACGGCTCTGAAGATCTGCCCATAGGACAGCACAATGAAAACAAAACACCCAAATGCAAAAGAGATACAAACTGCAAGAACCCCAGTTTCCCTGAGGTAGGCATCTGAGCAGGCGAGCTTGACGATTTGGGGAATTTCGCAGAAGAACTGGTCCACAGCATTGCCTTGGCAGAGGGGTAGTGAAAATGTATTGGCAGTGTGCAGCACGGCACTGAGAAACGCACTGCCCCAGGCAGCTGCTGCCATGTGGACACAAGCTCTGCTGCCCAGGAGGGTCCCGTAGTGCAGGGGTTTGCAGATGGCAACGTAGCGGTCGTAGGCCATGACAGTGAGAAGAAAATACTCTGCTGACATCAAAAAGATGAACAGAAAGACCTGTGCAGCACATCCCAAGTAGGAGATGGCCCTGGTGTCCCAGAGGGAGTTGGCCATGGCTTTGGGGACAGTGGTGGAGATGGTGCCCAGGTCAAGGAGGGAGAGGTTGAGGAGGAAGAAGTACATGGGTGTGTGCAGGCGGCGGTCACAGGCTACGGCGGTGATGATGAGGCCGTTGGCCAGGAGGGCAGCCAGGTAGATGGCCAGGAAGAGCCAGAAGTGCAAGAGCTGCAGCTCCCGCATGTCTGCAAATGCCAGGAGGAGGAACTGGGTGATGGAGCTGCTGTTGGACATCTGCTGCCTCTGGGTGTGGAGCACTGAACAGGGAGGCAAGGGCAGAGACAAGTTAGGGCATTATTCTCTGACCAAAATCAAAGCCATTTCTCATAATACATGTTCACTGCATTTTTTTGCATTTCAATGAAATCTCTGTTCAGCTCTGTGGATGGAGCTCTGTTTGGTGCTGGCTGCGTTTCTCGTGAGGAGAAGGACCTCTGCCTGCTGGCTGCCAAGGACTCGGCCATGGTTTGCAGCAGTGGGTTTCTGGGAATCGTGTCTGTTGGGGGGGGGTGTCAGTCCTGGTGTTTGAATTGGTCAGATGAAACTGCTCTTAATGTAAAAGTGTTTATCTACATCTGTGCTCCCAGGGCTAAGAAACCACAATCAAAACAGTGTTTGAGTGAAAGGTGGGGGGGTTAGCGCTCTCCACTATCTCACCTGGTGATTTTCTTCAATTTCAGAAACCCTCATCACTTCTGCTTCACTCAGAGAAAACAAAGTGTGTCCTGTGAGTCAAGAGGATTGCCTGTGGCTTAGTGCAGAGTGAGGGGAGGCTGTCCTGTCACTCTGTCTTGTTGCCAGCTACACTGAGCTCTCACCGTTCTGAGATGGACGGTAATCACATCCCTGTGTTAACCTGAAAATATTCCAGGCACTACTGAGAGCAGAGTCACCCACTGTCCAACACCAAGTGTCTCCCCCTTCATCCAGGTCTCTGCACCCCACTTCTTGCCAAGGACACACATGGTTCATTTCACAAACCCAGCAGCATTTCCTCACTCATGGTGTCTCTGTGCTTTTCCATGGGGCATTCAGGAACACCAAGTTGCTATGGGACAGACCTGCATCCTGGAGGGCAGCTCACAGCTTGGAAGGTCATCCTAATGAGGTAGCCAAGTGTCCTGATGATGGTATCTCAGGAAGGGAGAGTCAGCTCATTTCCTAGGGAATGACACAGGCTGCATTTCCCACAGCCCCACAGCTTGGAGGAAAGCTTGGACACCTGTAACCTTGTTCCCATGGACACAGCTACATGGGAGGATGCACAAGATCAGTGTGTGACTCTGCAACTGAAACTCCCACCCCAGAGAAACAGACAGCAAGAACAAGATAACAATAGCAATAACAGACTAGTGGAGAATCAAGGAAAAATGCAGTGATCGACTGGCTCAGAGAGGCAAAGGCAGAGGCAGCTGAAGTCTCAGGAAAGAGTTAGCCTTACCCAGCTGTACATGCCACCTCCCAGACACCAACAACATCCAGCCTGTTGTTCTCAGTCCCTGTGCTTAACTTCAGGAGGCTCCTATCAGACTGACTGGTCACTCAGAGTTGCATCTCAGGAGTCTCAGTGCGCTTTTTAAGTATGACAACAGTTGTTTGATTTCTCCTGAAAATTCTCCAAGAGTAGTAACTTGAAAAAACAAACTCAGGAAAGCTCCTTATGTTTATAGCAATCCTTGCTTTCACCTTGCCCTTGAAAAGTGCCCTTGGAAATATCTTGGGGATGATCTGGAGCTGTGAGCAGCCCTGATCCACACAGCACCCTCTTGTCAGCAGAAAGACCCTGCCCTCCTGCAAGTTTATTTTCCACCCACAGCTTCTCCCCACTCTGTTGTTGGAGTTCCCCAGGCAGGCTGAGTACTTACCCTGACCAGCGGCAGAGTCCCTGCCCCAGCACACAGCCCCCTGGCCGCAAGGACCCTTCTCAGAAGGACAGCCCTGGGCACCCCTGGCTGCACACCCACCTTCACACTCCACAGCCATCCCCAGGTGAAGGCAGCTGACATGCCCTGTCCCTCTGAGGGTGCAGCAGGGAAGCTGTGCTCCAAAGCGCATCCTTTTTCTCCGCACTGCACAAACTGTGAGAGTCATCCGGCAAGATCCTATTGGATGTGGGATGTGCCACCTTTAGGAGATCATTCCAGGAAGCACAGCTACATTGCCCTGCAGCAAGACATTTACCCTGTAAAGGGCTGTGAAGATTTTTCTCCAAGTCCACTCTTCTCTGTCCTCCCACCCCAGGCTGCCTTTAACCTCTCTCTCTGCCTCACTCCTCTCCCCTCGGTGCCTGCAGGCAGTGCCCTCAGCCCTGCTGTGCTTTGCAGAGGAGCTGCTCCTGGGCAGAGCTGTCTCTCTGCAGTGCTGCCTGCTTGCCATGAGCTCCCTCCAGCCCAGGAGCCCAGCCCAGCTCAGCAGCAGAGGACCAGCCCAAGGCAGCACTTTCTCTGCCCCCTCTGGGCTCCCTCCAGGTGTCCCTGGGGCTCCAGGGGAACCTGCTGCGAAACAGGCTGAAGCAATCACTGATGTATATTCCCTTAGCTAGGGAGAGCCAGTTCTTTCCTGAAATAAAATTCTCCTCTCAGAGACAAAGTTACATCTACATGCCACAATTTTTGGTCGTATTATTAGACAGGATACCCAGAGAGAGGCAGGCAGGGATCTCCTTTACCCCTGCTGAGGGAAGGGATCCAGGGGTCAAGGGACGCATCTCATCCTGCGTTTCTACTGATGGCATTTGAAGGAGGCTCAGCTCCCTCCCACCACAAAGCCACAGGAGGTGGGATTCCTCTTGCCTCACTTCAGGTGTGAGCAAAATGGACACCTGCATGGGAGCTCCTTGTCTCAGCTCCCATCTGGATTAATGGAGAGGAAGGGCAGGAGTCAGGTGTTCAGATGCAAATCCCTGGTGCCATTTCAACTGCCAGAGGTGGTCCACGATACATGTAGGTAACAGCAAACTGTAACGGAGAAGTTCATAGAGACAGGGCAACATCTTGGTAATCCTATATAAGCCTAGTGGGAAATTCCTTTGGCGAAGTGACATGGCAGCTTATGCCCAACTAAAGGCCAAAAGATCCTTTTCCTTCTCCTTATCTTCATGGCACTTTATACAGGTATTCATATGAACGACTGCAGTCATGTACCATAGCGAGAGCTGGGTCTCTCTCTTTTCCATCAGGTGAATTTACTATACCTCCACTGACTGTAATGGCATGTGTCCCAGGTTCGTCCCCACACTGCCTAACAGAATTCAGGGCAGGTCCTCTGTTTAATGTCCAACTCCAGGGCCACAGAGCTACACGAAATGCCAAGGCTGGCAGGGACCTCACAGGAGCTGCAAAAAATGAATTCCCATTCAGGGTGGGTGCATCCAAGACGTCCCAGACGGCATCACAGAGGGTGCAATTTGGTGCCTGTTTGCCATACACTAAAGCCATCAGTCAGAGGCATCAGTCATCAGATGCCATCAGAGAGGCAAGGTCTGCTCCTTCTCCACCCAAGAGCTGCAGGCATTGCATGAACAGGGGTTTTTACTCACTCCCTTGATGATCGAATCAATGAAAAGACCAAGAATTTTCAGAGTGTGCCTGGATACATCCTGTCTTCAAACACATCATCCTCCAAGCACAGCAATGGTCCATATCAAAATTCAGTGTAAAATCAAAAAGGATTTCAACGGCACTAAGATGAACTTTTGATACTTTGGGAACAGTTAAAGAAGAAAAAGAGATAAGGTAGGACCACTGCTGAAATGAGGAAGAGTAGCTCTAGATAGATCTGAGGTACTCTACGTCACAGCCTCGGTTAATACCAGCCAGGTCTCCCAGGCCTTTGAGCTGTGAGGCAGGACTCTGGAGGAGAAGAACCAGCAGTGGATGGGGATCAAGCGCGGGGTTACTCAAGCAAACTACACCCTTACCCGTCCAGGGGAACCATAGGGGCTGCATTCAAGAGTGCTGAGAGAGTGTTTTTTTCTCGAGGAGGTGCTGGTCTGTTATGACCCCAGTAAGAAAGGAACTCGGACACTGTGAGTTACTTTTTAAAATTATGTTCATCATCGTTAACACTATAAGGAGAGAATCATGCAGATCATCTTAGGTCCCATTAGATGGTGGGAACCCCAGGTGGTGCTGCATTGAACGGGGCTTCTACCTGAATGCAGCAAACCATGCAGACCCCTTCCATAGGAGACAGTCTCCTGTTTTGGTCATTCAAGCTACTGTAGGATCTTCTTACAGGGAACAACTCTACTCATCGTCTCAACAGTTAAACAGAAATGACGTTTTCATGAGAATGTTTTGCTGCACTGTTAGATACAGGCAAGGCCACGCAGGAGGCATGATGTCCAGTACAGAGTGGGACCTGCCTGCAGGCTTTTGTGTGATAATATGCTGCTGAGGTCGTCCTATGGCCAAGGGATCTGGGCACCATAACACAGGTTTGATGGCCGTGCTGTACGTGCAGCAGGGTGCAGCGCAGCGCAGCCCTAAGAACTCGAGGTTCAATATTTTTCTGGTCAGGACCAGCGTTCAGGTTTCCCTGTGAGAAGTCTGTGGTCCAGTACGCTGGCACAGCTGAGATGCCGTGGCCCAAATGTGCACTGCCAGGAGGAGCTGGAGACCCATGGCTTGTCACAGAACTGTGATGGTTTTGGATTCAATGAGACGTGGTGGGACAGCTTGCTGAGCTGTGGTGCTGCAAGGAGGGATACAGGCTCTGCCCAGGGAGCAGCAGGGAGGACAAGGACTATGCTCCCTGTATCAAGGGGAAGCTTGGATTTGTGGGGGTCCTCTATGTGACAGACAACAGGTTGGGTTACTTTTTGTCATTTAGGATCAGAGCAGGAGTCAGCAAGAGTGACCTTGTGTTTGCAGTTACAAACTGCTTGCTCAGGAAGAGGAAACAGAAAAGGTCTTTTGTCAGCAACCCCAGGAAGTGTCCAGGTTCATGAGCAGGTTCCTGTGGTGAACAACTTCAAGTGCCCTGGCATTCCCTGGCAAGGCAAAACAACAGGGTGCCAACAGCCTGAAGTTGGCTATTGGGACAACTTCTTCAGGCAGCTGCCAGGTGGGCCACCAAGGGTGATTCTCACCTAGACCTGACCCTGGCCAACAAGGAACAGCTGCTTAGGGATGTGATGATATTCAGTGTCAGTCTTGGCTGTCATGGCCATGAATTAGTGGGGGATCAGACACCAAAGGGCAGTGAGTAAGGCCAGCCACAGAGAACAGACCTGGGACTCCAGAGAAGAAGAAGCGAAGCAACCATCTCCGGATGCTGCTTGTGTGAACTGACTGAGCTCCAGGGCAAAAGGGCAGCAGGCAGGAGGTGGAAGCAGGGAAAACTGCTGACAGAATGTAGAAACTTTGTCCCAGGATGTAGAGGTGATGCCAAAGCCAAAGGTCCCATTGTCTTGAGAGATGCAGGGCAGGATAGAGGCACCAAGATGAGCTGATGCTACTTCATTAACAGTAAAAGAATAGACAGGGATCATGTGGGCCTGCTGCTGAACTTCCTAAGTGTAGGAGCAGGTAAGGCTGAGGAACTGAATGACTTCTTTGGCTGTGACTTCTGCCAGGCCTTTGTGACTGGTGGCAGGACCCTGGAGGAAAACATCCAGCAGTGAGTGGGGATCAAGTCAGAGGTTACTTGAGCAACATCAGCCTTGAGCAGGTCCTGTGAGCAGAGGGGAATCCTCCTAGGCTGGGGAGGGAGGAAGCCAATTTTGCAGCAAGGCTCACTCTGCATCACTTTTGACAGATCCTGGAGATCAGGACAAGTCCCTGATGGCTTCCAAAAAAGTTGACAGCTCTCTTCCTACACGATCTACCCCACCTGCGCGTTTGGGGAGGCCTGGTCTAACCCATCCACGTGGGTAGGGAGGCCAGGTCTACCCTGTTCACGCTGTTAGGGAGGCCGGTTTTACCCCATAGGCGCCGGTTGGGAGGCCTGGTGTACCCTGCCTGCGCAGTTATGGATGCCAGGTCTACCTGGCCCACGCAGATAGGGACGCCAGTACTACCGCACCAGCGCCAGTTGGGAAGGTAGCCGTACCCTGCACGCACGGGATAGGGAGGCAAGTTCTACCCCACCAGCGCCAGTCAGGAAGCCAGGCTACCCCGTCCTTGCCGGTAGTGAGACGTGGTCTACCCCGCCGCTCAGGTATGGAAGCCAGGACTACCCCGCCCTTGCTGGAAGGGAGTCATGGTCTACCTTGCCTGTTCAGCTAGTGAGTCCAGGTCTGCCTTGCTGGACCCGGCAGAGAGGCCAGGTCTACCCCACCTGCTCGTCTAGGGAGGCCAGGTCTAGCCACTGGTGCCGGTAGGGAGACCAGGTCTACCCTGCCCTTGCCAGTAGGGAGGCCATGTCTACCCTGCCCGCACGGTTAGGAAGGCCTGGTCTACCCCACCAGCGCCGTTCGGGAGGCCAGGTCTACCCGACTGGTGCTGGTAGGGAGGCCAAATCTACCCCGCCTGCTCAGGTAGGGAGACCAGTTCTACCCCTCCGGTGCCAGTTGGCAGGCCAGGTCTAACCCCTCGGCGCCAGATGGGAGGCTAGATCTACATCGTTAGTGCAGTTAGGGAGGCCAAATTTACCCCACCCGCTTGGGTAGGGAGACCAGGTCTACCTCGACTCACGGTTAGAAAGGCAAGGTCTACCTTGCCCGCTCGGCTAGGGAGGCCAGGTGTACCCTGCTGGCGCTGGCAGCGAGGCCAGGTCTTCCCCACCCGCTCAGCTAGGTAGGCCAGGTCTAGCCACTGGCACTGGCAAGGAGGCCAGGTCTACCCTGCCCTTGCTTGTAGGGAGGTCTGGTCTACCCCGCATGCACAGTTAGGAAGGCCTGGTCTACCCCACCGGCGCCATTCGGGAGGCCAGGTCTACCCCACTGGCACCCAATGGGAGGCCAGATCTACGCCGTCAGCACAGTTAGGGAGGCCAAATTTACCCCGTCCACTCAGGTAGGGAGACCAGGTGTACCCCGACTCGCGGTTAGGGAGGCAAGGTCTACCGCGCCCGCTTGGTTAGGGAGTCTTGGTCTACCATGCCCGCTCGGCTAGGAAGGCCAGGTGTACCCCGCACTTGCCGGTTGGGAGGCCTGTTCTGCCCCGCCCACTCGGCTATGGAGGCCAGGTCTCCCCCGCCAGCACCGGCAGGGAGGCCAGGTCTACCCCACCCTCATGGTTTGGGAGGCCTGGTCTATCCAACCGGTGCCGTTCAGGAGGCCGGGTCTAGACGTGGCTTCACTAACAGCACCGGTGAGGAAAACCAGGCCTCCCAAACTGCACAGTAGGGGTAGACCTGGCCTCCCTAGCCGAGCAGGAAGAGTAGACCTGGCCTCTGTAACCGTGCGGCTGGGGTAGACCAGGTCTCCTTAACTGCACCAGTGGGTTAGACATGGCCTCGCTGCTGTGCCAGTGTGGTAGACCTCTCCTCCCTACCCATGCAGGTGGGTTAGACAACGCCTCCCTAACTGTACGTTAAGGTTGACCTGGCCTCTCTAACTGCGCAGGCGGGATAGACGTGGACTTCCGAACAATGCTGGTGCGGTTGACCTGGCCTCCCTATCTGCACAGACCGGCTAGACATGCCCTCCCTAACCACGTGGGTGAGGTACACCTGGCCTCCCGACCGGTGCCAGTAGGGCAGAGCAGGCCTCCCTAACGGCACAGGCGGGGTAGACCTGGTATCCCTGACCGCGATGGTGGGGTAGACCTCTCCTCCCTATCCTCAAGGGCTGAGTAGACCTGGCCTCCCTGACTGCACGGACTGGGTAGACCAGGCCTCCTGACTGGCACTAATTGGGTACACCTGGCCTCCCAAACAGTGTGGGTGGGGTAGACATTGTCTCCCTAACTGAGCAGGTGGTGTGGATTTGGCCTCCCTACCAACACCGGTGTGGTAGACCTGCCCTCCCTACCCGCGTGGTCCGGGTAGACCTGGCCTCCCTACTGGCGCCTGAAGGTAGACCTGGCCTCCCAAGCCGAGCGGGCAGGGTAGACATAGCCTCGCTGCTGGCGCCGGTGGGATAGACCTGGCCTGCCTAGCTGAGCGGGCGGGGTAGAACAGACCTCATTACTGGCAAAGGCAGGGTAGACCTGGGCTCCATACCCAAGCGGCGGGGTAGACCAGGTCTCACTACTGTGCAAGGGTGGGGTAACCTTGCTTCCCGACCAGCGTCGGTGGGGTAGACCTGGCATCCCAAACAGCACTGGTGGGGTAGACCAGGCCCCCCTAACTGCATGGGCGGGGTAGACCTGGCCTCCCTACCCGTGCAGGAAGGGTTGCCCTAAACACGCGGGCAAAGTAGACCTAGCCTCCCTACCAGCGCCAGTAGTGTTGAGCTGGCCTCGCTGCTGCGACAACGAGGTAGACCTGGCCTCCCTACCCGCGTGGGTGGGTTAGACAAGGCCTCCCTAACTGTGCAATTGGACTACACCAGGCCTCCCTAAACGCATGGGCAGGGTAGACGTGGCATCCCTGACCATGCGAGTGGGATAGACCTCTCCTCCCTATCCTTGAGGGCCGGGTAGACCTGGCCTCCATCACTGAGTGGATGGGGTAGACCAGGCCTCCCAACAGGCACCAATGGGGTAGACCTGGCCTCCCGTACAGCGCGGGTGGGGTAGACCTTGTCTCCCTACCCTAGAGGGCAGGGTAGACCTGGCGTCCCAGCTGGAGCCATGGGATAGACCTGAACTGCCTACCTGCGCAGGCTGCATTGATTAGGCCTCCCTAACCACGTGTGCGGGGTAGATCTGGCCTCCCTACCTGAGCGGGCAGAATAGACCTGGCCTCCCTAACCATGCGGGTAGGTTACACCTGGCCTCCCTAGCTGAGAGGGTGGGGTAGACCAGGCCTCCCTACTGGCAAGGGCGGGGTAGACTTGGACTCCCGACCGGCACCGGATGGGTAGACCTGGCCTCTCTAACCACGCGGGCGGGGTAGACTTGGCTTCCGTAGCAGCACGGGCAGGGTAGACCAGTCCTCATTAACCGCGTGGGCAGGGTAGACCTGGCCTCCCTACCGGCGCCGTTGGGGCAGACCAGGCCTCCCGAACTACACGGTCAGAGTAGACCTGGGCTCCCTAACCGTGCAGGCAAGGTAGATCTGGCCTTCGTAACAGCACTGGCAGGGTAGACCAGTTCTCCCTAAATGCGCGGACGGGGTAGACCTGGACTTCCAACCAGCGCTGGTGCGCTACACTTGGCCTCCCTAACCACATGGGCAGGGTAGACCTGGCCTCCCTACCAGCACCGTTGGGGCAGTCCAGGCCTCCTGCACTACGCGGTAGGAGTAGACCTGGGCTCCCTACCCATGGGGGTGGGGTAGACCAGGCCTCGCTAACTGCGTGGGTGGGGTGGACCTTGTCTCTCTACCTGAGTGGGTGGTGTGGATTTGGCCTCCCTACTGGCACTGGTGGGGTAGACCTGGCCTCCCTACTGGCAAGGATGGGGTAGACCTGGCCTCTGTGCCGGTGCTGGTAGTTTGACCTGGCCTCCCTAACCGTTCAGGTGGGTAGACATGGCCTCCAAACTGGCGCTGGTGTGGTAGACCTGGCCTCCCTAGCCGCACACACAGGGTAGACCAGGCCTTCCTACCAGCGTGAGCGGGGTAGACCGTGCCTTCCTACCTGTGCAAGTAGGTTAGACGAGGCCTCCCAAACCACATGGCTGGGTAGAACTGGCCTCCCTACTGGCACCGGTGGGGTAGACCTGGCTTCACAGCTGTGCTGGTGGGACAGAACTGGCCTCCCTACCGGCAAGGACAGGGTAAAACTAGCCTCCCTAGCCAAGCGGGCGGGGTAGACCAGGTCTCCCTACTGGCAAGGACGGGGTAGACTTGGCCTCCCTGCTGGCGCAAGTGGCTTGACGAAGCCTCCCTAGACAAGCGGGCGGGTCTCACGGTCCACTCGGTGGACTCGTGATGGTTCCTTTGCTACGATCTCGAAAGTGCAAGATTAAGGTGACCAACACCATAGGGGATAGCAGTAATCACGCAGTAAAACTCTACTGTATTGCCTGTGAGGACGCACACGATAGTTAGAGATGGGTGAAAGAAAGGAGAAAAATAAAGTTTAGAGAGAGGAGAAAGAGAGGTTATAGCTACCACCCCTGATCTCACGGTCCCGGGTCCAGCTGATGCTGCGTCGTCGATCGTCGTGGTCCTTGGTGGGGAAGCTTCCAACTTCCGTTGTTCAGAAGTCATCTTTTATGCTTAGTAACACACCTTGCTCCACCTCTGCCTCAGGAGTCTCCACCCTTCTCAGAATACAATTATCATATCTCCGCCCTTCTCAGAATACAATTATCATATCTCCGCCCTTCTTGAGCGAGGATATCACGCAGGTGCGGGGTCAGTGTCTGAGACGTGGTAAGTCTTGGGGCATCCTGAATACGATAGTGACTCCCAGGGCCTGTGGGGTGCCGCGAAACCGCCAGTGTCTCATACGATCTCTGGGGCGCCCCAAATCCGATGGCATTTCCCCAGATCTATGGGCTCCTTGATACTGACATCATCTACCCAGATCTATGGGGCACCTCGAAACCACCATCATCTCTCCAGATCTAAGGGGCTCCCTGAAACTGCCAGCATGTCCCCAGATCTATGGGGCTCCCTGAAACTGCCAGCATCTCCCCAGATCTATGGGGCTCCTTGATACCACCATCATCTCCCCAGATCTATGGGGCTCCCTGAAACAGCCAGCATCTCCCCAGATCTATGGGGCTCCTTCAAATTACCAGCATCTCCCCAGATTTACGGTGCACCTCGAAACTGCCAGCATCTCCCCAGATCTACGGGGCACACTGAAACTGCCAGCATCTCCCCAGATCTATGGGACACCTCGAAACTGCCATCATCTCCGCAGATCTATGGGGCTCCAGGAAACTGCCAGCATGTCCCCAGCTCTATGGAGCTCCTCAAAACCGCCGATGTTTCCCAGGATCTGTGGGGCATCCTGAATATGCTAGTGACTCCCAGGGCCTGTGGGGTGCCGCGAAACCGCCAGTGTCTCATACGATCTCTGGGGCGCCCCAAATCTGACGGCATTTCCCCAGATCTGTGGGGCTCCTTGATACTGCCATCATCTTCCCAGATCTATGGGCCACCTCGAAACCACCATCATCTCCCCAGATCTATGGAGTTCCCTGAAAGTGCCATCATCTCCCCAGATCTATGGGATGCCTCGAAACCGCTGATGTCTCCCAGGATCTATGGGGCACCCTGAATATGATAGCGACTCCCAGGGCCTAGTGGGGTGCCCCGAAACTGCCACTGTCTCGTAGGATCTATGGGGCGCCCCAAATCCAACGGCATTTCCCCAGATCTATTGGGCTCCATGAAACTGCCATCAACTCCCCAGATCTATGGGGTGCCTCAAAACTAAGAGCGTCTCCCCAGATCTATGGGGCTCCCTGAAACTGCGAGCATGTCCCCACATCTATGGGGCTCCTCAAAACCGCCGATGTCTCCAACGATCTATGGGGCACCCTGAGAACGATAGTGACTCCCAGGGCCTATGGGGTGTCTCGAAAATGCCAGTATCTCGTAGCATCTATGGGGTGCACCAAATTCAATGGCATTTCTCCAGATCTATGGGGCTCCCTGAAACTGCCATCATCTCCCCAGATCTACGGGGCTCCCTGAAACTACCAGCATCTCCCCAGATCTATGGGATGTCTTGAAACTGCCATCATCTCCCCAGATCTATGGGGCTCCTCAAAACCGCCGATGTCTCCCAGGATCTGTGGGGCATCCTGAATACGATAGTGACTCCCAGGGCCTGCGGGCTGCCCCGAAACTGCCAGTGTCTCATAGGATCTCTGGGGCGGCACAAATGTGACGGCATTTCCCCAGATCTTTGGGGCTCCTTGATACTGCCATCACCTTCCCAGATCTATGGGGCTCCTCGAAACCACCATCATCTCCCTAGGTCTATGGGGCTCCCTGAAACCGCTATCATCTCCCCAGATCTATGGGGCTCTCCAAAACCGCCATCATCTCCCCAGATATAAGGGGCTCCAGGAAACTGCCAGCATCTCCCCACATCTATGGGGCTCCTCAAAACCACCAATGTCTCCCAGAATCTATGGGGCACCCTGAAAACCATAGTGACTCCCAGGACCTATGGGGCTCCTCAAAACCGCCAATGTCTCCCAGGATCTATGGGGCACCCCAAATCCAACGGCATTTCCCCGGGTCTACGGGGCTCCTTGAAACTGCCAGTGTCTCCCCAGATCTATGGGGCACCTTGAAACTACCAGCAGCTCCCCAGATTTTCAGGGCGTCTCGAAACTACCAGCATCTCCCCAGATCTATGGGGCTCCTCGAAACCACCATCATCTCCCCAGATCTATGGGGCTCCTCAAAACCGCCAATGTATCCCAGGATCTATGGGGCACCCTGAATACGATAGCGACTCCCAGGACCTATGGGGTGCCCTGAAACTGCTGGTGTCTCGTAGGATCTATGGGGCAACCCAAATCCGATGGCATTTCCCCAGATCTATGGGGCTCCCTGAAACTGCCAATGTCTCCCCAGATCTATGGAGTTTCCTGAAACTGCCAGAATCTCCCCAGATCTATGGGATGCCTCGAAACCTCCGATGTCTCCCAGTTTCTATGGGGCACCCTGAATATGATGGTGAATCCCTGGACATACTGGGGTGCCCCGAAACCGCCACTGTCTCTTAGGATCTATGGGGCGCCCCAAATCCAATGGCATTTCCCCAGATCTATGGGGCTCTTTGATACCACCATCATCTTCGCAGATCTATGGGGCTCCTCGAAACCATCATCATCTCCCCAGATCTATGGGGCTCCTCAAAATGGCAGATGTCTCCCAGGATCTATGGGGCACCCTGAATACGATAGTGACTCCCAGGACCTATGGGGTGCCCCAAAACCACCAGTGTCTCGTAGGATCTATGGGGTGCCCCAAATCTGATGGCATTTCCCCAGATCTATGGGGTGCCTTGAATCTACCAGCATCTCCCCAGATTTACAGGGCGCCTCAAAACTACCAGCATCTCCCCAGATCTATGGGGCTCCCTGAAACTGCCAGCATCTCCCTAGATCTATGGGGCTCCTCGAAACCTCCATCATCTCCCCAGATCTATGGGGGTCCTCAAAATGGCCAATGTCTCCCAGGGTCTATGGGCACCCTGAATAATATAGTGACTCCCAGGACCTATGGGGTGCCCCAGAACCACCGGTGTCTCGTAGGATTTATGGGGCGCCCCAAATCCGACGGCATCTCCCCAGATCTATGGGGCTTCCTGAAACCGCCATCATCTCCCCAGATGTATGGAGTTTCCTGAAACTGCCAGCATGGTGAATCCTGGACCTAGTGGGGTGCCCCGAAACTGCCAGTGTCTCGTAGGATCTATGGGGCACAGGGTCAGTGTCCGAGGCGTGGTTAGTCTTGGAGGTGGGTAGCCTTCGACCAGGAGGTGTGTTTTGGTATTATAATGAAGCAAAGTTCATCTAAAGTTCATGATTTCTTCGTCGGTGTTATGCCAACAGTGGCAATTCATCCTTTTTGACAGTAGCTATGCAGTTATCTCTATCGGTTCCAGCCAGGTACCTTCCAGGAACCTTGTACCGCACAATCCGTCCTTGGGACTGGCCGCTGCGCTCCAAACAGGCCATTGTCAGGTAATGTACTGTTCATGATCCTGATGACAATGTTGAGACAATGCTGATTTTCTGACCGACTCTTACAATGGGGCAGAGGGATGTGTATGCCTGGGCTTCTCCCAGATCCCGCCAGGATCACCCCAGGGGTGGAGGAGCTCCCAGCAGGGAATGGGGCAATGCTGAAGTGGGAGAGGGTGTTGGTGACAGCCACCTCCTCCCCGCTTCTCCTCTAGGGCCAGATCCTGCTGCTTGCAGCAGTACTGAGCTCCAGCAGCTCCCCACAGGGAACCCTGCCACAGACAGCCAATGCACCTTCCAGCCCGCAGCAGAGGAGCCTTTTCGGGAAGTGCCGGAGTGGTGTGGAGACCCACCAGCAGGAGCAGGGAGAGCAGTTCAGGTGCCAGGTCCTGCCCAGGTGTCAAACCCTTCTCCCCGCCTGGCTGCTATGTAAGAAGTTTCTCTGCCCATGGGCGCTGGGGCAGGTGAAAGCCACAGCCAAGGGAGAGGAACCCTGGCTCATCTCCCAGCAGTGCCTCTTTTAGGAGAGGGACACAAAATCTCCTCGGCCATGGAAATGTGCCCACATGAGCATCCTCCCAGATGAGCCCTTCTCCAGGTCAGGGACTGGACCATGGCTTCTGGCTGCAGCATACATCTCCTGGGGATCTTTTCCCCATCCGCCCAGCCCTCTAGCAGTTCTAGGGGAAATGTGCCCCAATCCCCCCTGCTCCCATCCCTCTTGTACCTGCACACAAGTTCTGCCCTGACACAAAACCAAACTGACATCCCTGTCGAGGCAGCAGGCAGGCAGGGGTGGGAGCTGGAGGAGAGCAGGAGGAGGGGGTCCCAGGGCTGCCGTGGCACCTTACAGCCTCTGCTCAGGAAGATGGCAGCTCAGTGCCTTGGCAAGAGTGCTCAGGGTCTGCGAGGGCCCAAGGCAGCAGGAGCAGCCCATGGAGACTGGGGTCCTGGCAGAGCATGAGGAGAGGGAATCCCAGCCCCGTGTGTCCCAGAAAGTGGCTCTGCAGCCTGTGCTGGGGCAGTGGGGAGCAGAGCTGCCTCCTAACCATTGTGGGAGGTAATCCATGGGCCATGATACACCCTGGGGCTGGCTGGGATGTTCAGGGCACTGCGGCCACCTCAGGGCTCACTTCTGTGGGGTCACAGCCCAGGGCTTAGCCTGATACGGCAGCTCTATCATGGCCTCTGCACTGTGGGACCAGCACGGCCCAGGCCCTGCTTGGGTCAAAGAGCAGCTGGGAAACCCTAGGACAAGGAAATGGGTGCTCCCACTGCAGTGCATCATGGGAGCTATCAGAGAGCCATTTTGAGTAGAAACTGCCTGTGGCCAGTAGGTTGGAAATGTCTCTGTCAGCAGGATTATTCCCCAGCGACCATGGGCTCTCGCAGCCCCACAGCCTGACCCCAAGCCTGCTGTCCCTGAGACGTGCCCATTTCCCCACCTCCATGACTTTGTTCTCTGCTCCTCCTGATCAGCCTCAGGAAGATGCCCTGACACTTGGGCAGGCAAGCACCAGCTCCCGGTCAAAGCTGAACACAGCTGTTCTATTATGAACAAAGATGATGCACAGCATAAAAAGGGGAATAAAAATAGAGGAAACTTCAGGCGGTTTCTGTTGCCCCTGAGCCAAGGGAGATGGTTCCCTGGTGCTCACGGCTATCCCAGCTCCACAGACCTCTTCTCCCTCCTGGCTGCACCCAGCTGCACAGCAGGGATGGGCTCTCATGGCCTGGGGCTCCGGGACTGTTGTGCACAGAGCTCCGGTGTCACAGCCATTGTGTCCTCAGGGGGATGTGCCAGAGAGACCTCTTCAGCATCATCATAGCCCATGCTCACCAGGGACAAGGGCCACGAGCCTCCTTCAGCTCCAGGGACCCCAGCACTTCTCCAGGAGCGCAGGCTGGCCCCTGCAAGCAGCAAGGCAGGACATTGCAGTTCACCCCATGGGGTCTCTACATCATCTTCCTCCAGGCTCCTCACCACATTCAGCTCCTTCTCCCACCCCTAGTCCCTCCAAGGAAAACTCCCAGGACAGGTTCCCCCTTCCCAGGAGGCTGGGGTCTCAGGACAGCAGCAACTTGAATGGCACCAGGGATGGCATCCCAGGAACAAGCAGTGTTAAATTTCCCTCTCACCTCTGGGTGCATCCCTGGGCTCTGCTCCCTCCTCTGGCTCCCTGGGCATTTCCCTCTCTCCCTGCCCAGGGGCAACATCCTCCTCCAGATTAGAAACCTCCCTGGCATCATCATAGCCATCCGCTGGGTCACCTCTGGGTGGGACAAGAACATCTGAAAGGAGAGGGGAGCTGGTGACAGTCAGAAGATACATCCTGCAGAGCAGAGGACGGGAAGATGTGCAGGGACTCAGGGCTGAGACACTGGTGTTGGCAGCACCACAGGAGACCCCCATGTCCTCCCCATCTCCAACAGTAACACTCAGTGACACCTCTGTCCATCACATGTCTTCAGGGAGATCAACTCCTTCTTGCCTCTGTTACCTGCTGCTGATCCCAGACCATCCTCCTCCTCGCTGACCCCAGGGTAGGGCTGCAGCTGGGTCAGGGACTCCTCTGAATAGGAGCCTGGAGAGATGCACGCTGGCTGTTATGAAGTGAGCCCCGCTGACCTGGCTCGTGGTCAGTGCTGCTGGGGAAGGGGGACCCACAGAGCTGGGGCTGCATGGGGAGGAGGGCTGGGAAATCAGCCTGCCTCCCTGGGGCAAACCCTGTCTCAAAGGTGCTCCCAGAGCTGCCCTAGGACAGCCCTTTCCTTCACTCCACGCGTGTCACATGGGGTGCAGGGGCAGGAAGAGAGGGGATGTCCAGTGGGACAGGCAAAGCTGGTGGGGAGAAAGCTCCCCTCCCAGGCCAGGACCTGGATGCTGTCCCCACAGACCACATGGCCCCAGCATCACAGTGGGCTGGGGGCTTCAGGGAATCAGCCCAGGGTTGGGGCCAGGGGAAAGGGTCCTGCAGATGTGCCTCCAGGGATGACCCACACCCACCTGAGCGACCAAACCTCGCCTGCTTCTCCCACACTGGGCTGTAACTGATCTCCTCATACACAGCCTCTGGGAACATCTCCTGAGCACTCCTGGAGCCTGGGGACAGAGGCAGGGCTGGCACAGGGACAGGCAGAGGGGCAATGGGATCACACTGCTCTGCCCCAAACCTGTTTCTTGGGCCAGCTCAGGACTGGCCCGACGGCGCAGCCCCACTGCACTGTCCAGGCACACCTGCCACATCCCCAGCGAGGGCAACATCGCTGTGGAGATTATCTGGGGCAGTGTCACTCTTGCATCATCCCATCGGAGACAGTGCTCATGCCCCTCTGGCCCCGGGGTCATACACCCCTTGTCTGACCCTGGAGCAGCTCCCATGTTTCCTCTCCACCTGGAGCTTTCCCCTATCTGTCCCATGGGTCTAGAGTAGGGCCCATGTCCTGCCAGGGGGTGGGCAGAGCTGGGCAGAGGGGACAGCCTGGGGGCCTAACACCATGGGGATGGACCCTGATACCCTGCACTCCTCCCATCATCACCCTTGTCCCAGAGCACCCCCAGCACTACCCAGAGCACTGCCAGCCTTGGCCATCTCCTCTCTGCTCACATATCTCCCAGCCCCGCTCTGCCATTTCTGCTGTCTCTCTCCTCGCCTCATCGCTACCTCCCCCCATTTCTGGGCTCTCTCCACCCCTTGCTGCCGGTGCCCCATGGCCAGGCAGTCAATGGGGTGGTGCATGGGACAGGTGGCAGCACACGGTCTCATCCCCCCAGCTCTGCCTGTGCCCCTCACTGACACCCTGCAGCCCTTCCAGGAGGTATCTCTCTTCCCCTGGGACTGCTGTGGAAAGACCAACCTCTGCGCCCAGCCCTGGTGCTTAGCGCTTGCCCAGCCAGGAGGGCCAGGAGCAGGCAGAGAAGGACCCCCAGGATGATGCAGATGATGATGGGCACTGAGATTCTCCTGCTGGCAGTCAGACGGCCCTGGGGGGAATCTGCGTGGGCAAGAATATGGAAAGGCCAGCACCACACCTGGGTGAGGGGAAAAAAGCACCATTCCTGACCCCCATCACACAAGGCAGCAGGGGGTGGAGGGCCCCAGGGATGAGCGATGGAGAAGCTTCTACCCTGAGGAGTAAATTACAACCTTCCCTAGCCCCTCACCACCAGACCAGTGCCTTCTCCTGGGAGTTTCACACCTCAGCAAGGAGCCCCTTCCACCCAGCTGTGGGTCACAGTCTGGCCCTGGGGATACCCAGCCGCAGGGGAAGACAAGTTACCTGCTTGGGGTGGGGATGCTGCTGTCCTGGGTGTAGCTGCAGAGGAGGAAAAGGAGAGCTGGGCTGAGAAGGTGGCTGTGTGGGTACCGGGGAGCCTCCTCCCCAACACACCGTGTGTGTGTCTGTGCATGTCCCTGACACATCCCACCCAAATTGCCCCTCCTGTAGTGCTAGAAAGAGAGGCTGGGAAACGGCTCATTGCCTCTGCTCTGGGTGTCAGGCGGGATGGCACAGGCAGCCCAGGGGATAACCCTGGGGCTGCAGGGCCCCACAGGCAAGGGCCAGAACACATCCAGTTCCACCGAGGCTGCTCCCCACTTGGCACCAGGCTCCTGCACTCCGCAGGAATGTTCTTGCTCTTGGGAGGTCAGGGGCCATGCCAGGACCAAGGCGGCAAAAGGTCTTCCCCAGCTCCCTGCCAATACCCAAGCAAGGGGTCCCAGCCCTGCCACTCACCTGAGCAGTTCACAGCAGCATCTTCCTTATGCCGGCAAGCACCACCATCCCCAGGCCGGGCCCAGCAGTCCTGCAGAGACAGCTCTGTCCCCCGGCACTCCACCTGCTCCAGCCAGATGGGGCCCGTCCCCATCCCAAACGCAGCCTCATGCAGGGCAGACACCGCGGGGCCACAGCCCAGCTGCCTGCACGCCACCTCGGCATCCCGCATGTCCCAGGAGTCGTCGCACACCGTCCCCCAAGAGCCACGGTGCCAGACCTCCACTCTGCCCGAGCACCTGTCCTCACCTCCCACGGCACGAATCTTCTCCCTGTCTGGAGAAGGCAAAGACCTCCCATGGCACGGAGACAGCAGGCAGAGCCCTGCCAGACAAGAAGCATCCACAGAGGAGCAGCTCCCTACCTGTGCACGTTGTGGAGTTGGGGCACGGGGCCAGCGGGATCGAGAGTATTTCTGGGCGTCTTCCTGAAGAAGGAAACATTGTGGTGAAAGGGCTGGTTTGGGAGATTGTGCAGAAGAGAGCAGGGCTGAGCTCTGCTCGTGCCTCCCTCTGCCATCTCGATCACGGCAGCAACTGAACCCTGGTCATTCATGGGACATGTACAGGACTGTGGGGGGACCCCAACTGCTCAGCCCCAAAAGGTCCCTGTTTAACAGAGCAGCAGGAACGTGTCTATGGAGGGGAGGCTCTTCTGAACCCTGTCGGGTCTCTTCTGAGACCTCACCTGGAGATGCCTCTGCCTCCCCCAGGTGCTGCTGGCAACCTGGGTGGCAACTGCTGCTGGACGTGTGTGGCTGTGATCGCTTTTCTGCCACCAGCAGCAGAAGGGACTGACATGGAAAGGAAAAGCCCCTCCAAGCTCTTTCTCTGCATTTGGCTGTGCTCAACAGGGAACAGGAGCTAGAGTGACACTGGGGTGCCCAGGTGGCTCACAGTTACCATTGCAGGTGATGTGGGCCTCCTCTCGTGGGTCTTCACATGACTGTGGGTTCCAGGGAGCAGAGGGACACTGCCAGAAGGAGCTGGTTTTCTCCCCACACCGCACGTTATCCAGCCATGTAGGGCCAGACACATTGCCATAAGTCAGGCGTGTTTCCAGGGATCCTCCGTCCCCGCAGCCCAGCTCCTTGCATGCCAGCAACACCGTGTCGAGAGTCATCAAGTTGGAGCAAATGCTGCCCCACGTTCCGTTGTAGAAAACCTGCAGGCGCCCGGAGCAGCCATCACTGTTCTCCAGCCTCAGGGCCACAAGCTCTGGAAGGAAAGCACCAAGAGGGAACAGGCTGGTCTGGGGCTGTGGGAGCCAGGACACCTCTGCACCCCCCGGGCCCACAGCTGGGTAGGGCCATGGCCAGTACGTCCGCCTTGCACCCAAGGGTAGAGAGAAGCCCCTGATGGACAGACACCCCTGCCCTTCCTGCAAATCCTCAGGGATGGCTGAGCTCCCCAGGGACCCACAGTGGGACTGAGGGTACCCATGCACGGGTGTCCACAGGACATGCTCGGGCAGGAGCTCAGAGGTAGCCAGGGACAGCCTTGGCCATGCCCGCCTCTCCTTGTGTCCTGGCCTCTATGGGAGCCAGGCTCCCACTACAGCTCCCGGCACAGACCTGAGCAGACAACTCCCGCATCCTCTTTGTGCCCGCAGTCGTGCTGCCCCCAGGGCCTGGCAGGGCAGTCCCAGAGAGCAGCTTCGGCCCCAGAGCAGTTCACGCCATCCAGCCAGATCTGCCCGGAGCCTTCCCCGAACTGAGCAGAGCCGGCTGCCTCCACTGCCCCTCCACAGCCCAGCTGGTGGCAAATGACGGCGGCATCAGACAGGTCCCAGCCATCGTCACAGACAGTCCCCCAGATGCCCTGGTAGTAGACCTCCACTCTCCCAGCACAGCGCCCGGCCCCATTCACCAGCCGGACCCTTCGGCTCCCTGTAGTGGGTAGAAACCCCAGTTGCTCTTAAGGGCCGGCTGCCCACCCACCCCATCACCTGGGGTGCCCGTGCAGCGCCACTCACCCCAGCAAATGACTCCCACGTCCTCCGCAACCCCTGCCGCCGGTGCACTCTCGGGCAGGGAGGTGTTGCAGAGGGCCAGGCTGGCCTCGTGCCCCGCGCACCGAACCCCTCGCAGCCCCACGGGACCCGTCCCTCGCTCGGGCTTTGGGGGGTTGTAGGCTGTCCCTGCCTCTCCGCACCGCAGTTGCCGGCACACCACACCGGACTCCTGCACGCCCCACTGGTCATCCAGGACTCTGCCCCACGTCCCATTCTGGAAGATCTCCACTCGTCCGTCGCACCGGCTCTCTCCACCCACCAGCCGCAGGGATGCAAAGCCAGCTGAGCCTGGGGAGAGCAGAGATGCCACAGGCATTGGTAGCACCAGGGAGCATGGCATCCTTCAGGGATGAGGGCGAGGGGGGATTTTCTGACCAAACACGGCAAGATTGAGCCTTTTGCTGACAAGAAGCGAGGGCAAAACCCTCTCTGCAGCTCACCCCCAGGTCTGCTGCTCCTGGGGGCACCCAGGCACCTGCTTCCTGGGTGGTGGGATGAGGCTCTGCAGAGCTCTCTCTGGGGATGGGATGCAGTTGTCTGCAGCCAGAGATGGAGCACAGCCCTGCAACCCTGCTCTGGGCTTTTCCCACAGTAGGAGAAGGGAGGAGCCCAGGCCTGGTGGTCGTGCTGGGACCTAAGCCACTGCCCTGGGGGCAGATGCCTGCCTCCTTTCAGCCCTCAGCTCTCCCAAAGTAGAGCGGTCACTCTGAGCAGGCAAAGCCCTCCAGATGGCTCCTGGGGAAGCCAGGGTTTCTCCAGGGAGAAATTCAGCCTTGCACTGCTGTGGGACCCCTGCTTTGGGTGGCCACATCACACACAAAGGGCACACGGAGTTATGCAGCATTTTTCCAGCACTCACCTGAGCAAACGACAGCAGCCTTGTTCCCGTGGGAGCATGGTGAGGCCCCCAGGGTGATCACTGGGCACTGTCCCAGGTGGGCTTCTGTCCCATCACAGTGGAATGAGTCTCTCCAGACAGGGCCAGTCCCTCTCCCAAAATGCTCTCCTCCAGGAATGGACTCAGCAAACCCACAGTTTAGTTGACGACAGAGAACATGGGCATCCGAGAGATCCCAGTGGGAGGCACAGAGAGTTCCCCAGGTCCCCAACACCTGGATCTCTACCCTCCCTGCACATGCTGTGCTGCCATTCACCAGCCTGAATCCTGTGTATTCTGGGGACAGAGGAGGAGGAGAGAGGGTGGATTGGTGCTCATATACCCTCAGTAGCTGGTGGAGAGGCCAGAGGGACAACATGTCTTTCTTCTCCTTCTGCACTATTTTCATGCTGCAGACAATCCCATCATCCCTCCTGTCCTCACACCTGGTCCAGCACGGTCCTTGCTCTGTTCCCCAACCCCTGACACAGCCCAGTAGTAAAACACCCCTCCCTGAGTCCTTACGTGTGCAGGTGACAACAGCGCTGTTTGCATGGGTGCAGGGCTGCTCCCTGGAGGACCCTCTGCGGCAGGAGATGAGGCGGGATTCATTCCCCAAACACTGCAGCTCTCCATCCCAGATGGGACTGACCCCTTCTCCAAAGTGAGCTGGCCCAGCGACAGGCAGGGCCACGCCGCACTGCAGCTCCCTGCAGACCACATCAGCAGTGTTGGGACTAAAATGTGAATCACAGACAGTTTTCCACTGGTCCCCATCATGGATCTCCAGACGTCCCAAGCAGTGGCTCTTCCCTCCCACCAGCCGGACAAATCCTGAAAAAAACCAAAACAACTGGGAGTTCCCAGAGCCCTCTGGCAGTTAAATGCCCACGTCCCACATCACCTCCCAGCAAGCCGTGACCAAACTGCCCATTGCACATTTCAGAGGAAGTTGTTGGGGGAGTGTTGGTGACATAGGCACATCAAGACCCCCACGCATCCCATCTCTACACCATCACAGCACTCGAGGGTATGTGTCTGTCACAGACTCACAGCCACAGGTACTCCTCAGACAAAGTGCTCCCACACAAGGTTCCCTGCGTTGCCTGGTGTGGTCTCCCCAGCCCTGCAAAGTGTGAGCATTTTCGATCCAGGAGAACTGGCCCAGATGATAATGACTGCTGCAGCCTGCTCAGCCCCTGCAGAGCTTTGGGCCAAGCAGGACCATCACCTTGATGCAACCAGAAGCACCCCCTGATCCCAGGGGTGTTCCTGGGGTCTTGGAAGGTTCATTTTAGGCGGAAGATGTCACAGAGCACAGAAATGGTGCAGCTGTCATCATGCCTGGTGCCTGTCCACATCCCTCTGATGTCTGCTCGGGGGGAGGGTGTCCTCACCCAGGGACACCATGCTCTGCCTGGAGGTGTCCACAACTCAGATGGATGGCCAGACAGAAGGGGAGGATAATCCTGCTGGCCCGATGCCAACTCTGAGACACCAGCAGGCACAGATGAGGATCAGTAACTGCTGCCAAAGGCCCCATGTCATGGGGCAGAACGGGGAACCATGGGCAGGCAGGAGGTCTTGGGCAGTTCATCAGTGCTGCTTGCGCAGGGTCATGTCCCCACAGGACTACTCACGGCCCCAGGGACATCTCAGTACCAGCCTGTGCATGCAGTGTGTAGGCTCCCTCTCGGCCTTCCCCAAGGACTGGGGACATCAGCAATGACAGTCCCAGCCTGGCAGTTAGACCAGCATCACTGGGCCCTGCTCTGGTGTCCACTTGTCGCTCCCTGAGGGCACAGCTACAGGCCCTTCCCCAATCCCAGACCCAAAGGTGAGGAACAGGCTGTCCCCTTACCTGAACACATCACTCCAGCATCCTCACTGTGTTCACAGTCATTTTCACCCCATCCTTTGTGTTCACAGTCAGACAGGGCAGACTCGGTGCCATTACAGCCAACATCATCCATCCAAATGGGGCCAGATCCTACCCCAAAGTGTCCAGACTGAGGAGCTCCAACAGCAGACCCACAGCCCAGCTGCTTACAAACCACTGCTGCATCGTTCATGCTCCAGTAGTCATCACAGACGGTCCCCCACTGGCCCTGTTGTTTCACCTCCACTCTCCCAGCACAGTCTCTGCCGCCATTCACCAGCCTCACCTCCACAGCACCTTCAAACACTGACACAGGACCAGTTAGAACAGCACCAAGACCCAGCAGTGTGCATCTGGGGGAACCCCTGCCCAGGTGGCATCAGAGGTGCCAGGGTGGGAGCCCTCTCCCCTCCAAGTCTGTCCCCCGAGCAGGGCAGGGGTCCCTTCTATACTCATGGGTGCTGCAAGGCTGGGGGTCTGCAGTTCTGGCCCTGCTGGGTCATTTGTGGCCCCACAGCCTTTGGCACCTCCTTCTACCCCAACAGCCAGCTGCCACCTGCCCCTGGCCCATGCCCACCTAGGGCACCAGCTCCTCCCCTGCCAGCACCCTGAGGAGACACCTGCCCCACCAAGGCTCCCCCAAGCACACTCTTGCTGCTTCTCCCCAAAGCCCCCAGCTCCCCTGGACCACAATCTGCCCTGACCCCCTCCCAGCTTATCCTCTGCCTTCAGGCCTTTCTGTGTCCCCTGTGGAACAAGACGATGATCCCACTGAGCCCTCCCACCCCATGCCCCCTCCTTGTCCTTGGCCAGCAGCCCAGCCCTGCCCTGTGTAGGGTCCCCCAGGAAGGTCACCTCTCTGCCAGCCTGTGGGAACAGATAGCCCACTTGCCTTGTCGCAACAGGCACAGCCTGCCCCCACTCAGGCTGGAGCTCACCCCAGCATTCAGCACCCCTCCCTGAGTTCTTACGTGTGCAGGTGACAATAGCACCATTCGCGTGGGTGCAGGGCTGGTCCCTGGAGGACCCTCTGCGGCAGGAGATGAGGCGGGATTCATTGCCCACACACTGCAGCTCTCCATCCCAGATGGGACTGACCCCTTCTCCAAAGTGAGCTGGCCCAGCAACAGGCAGGGCCATGCCGCACTGCAGCTCCCTGCAGACCACATCAGCAGCGTTGGGACCAAAGTGAGAATCACAGACAGTTTTCCACTGGTCCCCATCATGGATCTCCACACGTCCTGAGCAGCGGCTCTTCCCTCCCACCAGCCGGACAAATTCTGGAAAAAAACCAAAACAGCTGGGAGTTCCCAGAGCCCTCTGGCAGTTAAATGCCCACGTCCCACATCACTTCCCAGCAAGCCATGACCAAACTGCCCATCGCACATTTCAGAGGAAGTTGTTGGGGGAGCGTTGGTGACACAGGCACATCTAGACGCTCATGCACCCCATCTCTACACCATCACAGCACTCGAGGGTATGTGTCTGTCACAGCACCAGGCACCACTCAGACAAACTGCTGCTGCACAGGGTGCCCTGCACTGCCTGGCATGGTCCCCCCAGCACTGCAGTAGTGTGCACAGTTCGGGTCCAGCACTGGCCCAGATGATAAAGACTGCTGCAGCCTGCTCAGCCCCTGCAGAGCTTGGGACCAGGCAGGACCATCACCTTGATGCAGCTAGAAATGCCCCTTGCTCCCAGGGGTGTTCCTGGGGTGTTGGAAGGTCCATTTTAGGCGGAAGATGTCACAGAGCACAGAAATGCTGCAGCTGCCATCATGCCTGGTGCCTGTCCACATCCCTTTGATGTCTGCTCAGGGGTAGGTTGTCCTCAGCCAGGGACACAGTGCTCTGCCTGGAGGTGTCCATAACCCAGATGGACGGCAGGCAGAGGGGCAGGAGACTCCCACTGGGCTCATGCCAGCTCTCAGAGACCAGCAGGCACAGATGAGGATCAGTAACTGCTGGCAAAGCCTTCATGTCATGGGGCAGTGTGGGGAACCATGGGCAGACAGGAGAGCTTGGGCAGTGGGTCAGTGCTGCCTGTGTGGGGCTATGTCCCCACAGGACTATTCACAGCCCCAGGGATGTCTCAGTACCAGCCTGTGCATGCAGTGGTGCAGGAGGAAGCAGCCAGAGTCAAGCAGCTGGCAAGCTCCTAACCCTCGCACAGGCTGATCCACACAGCCGAGCCCTGGGCACAGGCAGCAAAGGGCTTTGTGGCCACCCTGCTCCATTCCCCAGGGCCCAGCACTCATTCTCTCCGAAAAGCCCATTTCATTCAGTTGAGGTAATCATGCCTGTGAAGGGGAATGACCCAGGAGGATCAGCCATCTCATGCCGTTCCTCCAAAGCGTGGAGTGCCGAGCAAGTGCCCCCAGGTGTTTCCAGCACAGGGACCCTCAGCATTGTTGGCTGCAAACTGGCAGAATGGGTGGAGATCGATGAAACCCAATGGACACCCCAGGGCAGGGATGGAGGACTCATCTGCAGCCTAAGACACTGACTGAGGATGACTGAGACACTCTGGCAAGATCAGATCACCCTGTGGTAGGCTCCCTCTGGGCCTTCCCCAAGGACTGGGGACACCAGCAATGACAATCCCAGCCTGGCAGTTAGACCAGCATCACTGGGCCCTGCTCTGGTGTCCACTTGTCGCTCCCTGAGGATGGTCCCTTCTCCTCTCACAGGCCTAAAGGTGAGGAACAGGCTTTCCCCCTACCTGAACACATCACTCCAGCGTCGAGAGCATGAATGCAGTCATTTTCACCCCATCCTTTGTGTTCACAGTCAGACAGGGCAGACTCGGTGCCATTACAGCCAACATCATCCATCCAAATGGGGCCAGATCCTGCCCCAAAGTGTCCATACTGAGGAGCTCCAACGGCAGACCCACAGCCCAGCTGCTTACAAACCACTGCCGCATCGTTCATGCTCCAGTATTCACCACAGATGGTCCCCCACTGGCCCTGTTGTTTCACCTCCACTCTCCCAGCACAGTCTCTGCTGCCATCCGCCAGCCTCACCTCCACAGCACCTTCAAACACTGACACAGGACCAGTTAGAACAGTGCCAAGCCCCAGCAGTGTGCGTCTGGGGGAACCCCTGCCCGGGTGGCATCAGAGGTGCCAGGGTGGGAGCCCTCTCCCCTCCAAGTCTGTCCCCCGGGCAGGGCAGGGGTCCTTTCTATCCTCACAGGTGCTGCAAGGCTGGGGGTCTGCAGTACTGGTCCTGCTGGGTCATTTGTGGCCCCACAGCCTTTGGCACCTCCTTCTACCCCAACAGCCAGCTGCCACCTGCCCCTGGCCCATGCCCACCTAGGGCACCTGCTCCTCCCCTGCCAGCACCCTGAGGAGACACCTGCCCCACCAAGGCTCCCCCAAGCACACTCTTGCTGCTTCTCCCCAAAGCCCCCAGCTCTCCTGGACCACAATCTGCCCTGACCCCCTCCCAGCTTATCCTCTGCCTTCAGGCCTTTCTGTGTCCCCTGTGGAACAAGACGATGATCCCACTGAGCCCTCCCACCCCATGCCCCCTCCTTGTCCTTGGCCAGCAGTCCAGCCCTGCCCTGTGTAGGGTCCCCCAGAAGGTCACCTCTCTGCCAGCCTGTGGGAACAGATAGCCCACTTGCCTTGTCGCAACAGGCACAACCTGCCCCCACTCAGGCTGGAGCTCACCCCAGCATTCAGCACCCCTCCCTGAGTCCTTACGTGTGCAGGTGACAATAGCACCATTCGCGTGGGTGCAGGGCTGGTCCCTGGAGGACCCTCTGCGGCAGGAGATGAGGTGGGATTCATTCCCCACACACTGCAGCTCTCCATCCCAGATGGGACTGACCCCTTCTCCAAAGTGAGCTGGCCCAGCGACAGGCAGGGCCACGCCGCACTGCAGCTCCCTGCAGACCACATCAGCAGCGTTGGGACCAAAGTGAGAATCACAGACAGTTTTCCACTGGTCCCCATCATGGATCTCCACACGTCCTGAGCAGCGGCTCTTCCCTCCCACCAGCCGGACAAATTCTGGAAAAAAACCAAAACAACTGGGAGTTCCCAGAGCCCTCTGGCAGTTAAATGCCCACGTCCCACATCACCTCCCAGCAAGCCATGACCAAACTGCCCAGTGCCCATTCCAGAGGAAGTTTTTGGGGGAGTGTTGGTGACACAGGCACATCCAGACCACCACGCACCCCATCTCTACACCATCACAGCACTTGAGGGTATGTACCTGAACATGTCACTCCAGCATCGTGAATGTGTTCACAGTCATGTTCACCCCATCTTTTGTGTTCGCAGTCAGACAGGGCAGACTCGGTGCCATTACAGCCAATATCATCCATCCAAATGGGGCCAGATCCTGCCCCAAAGTGTCCATACTGAGGAGCTCCAACAGCAGACCCACAGCCCAGCTGCTTACAAACCACTGCCGCATCGTTCATGCTCCAGTAGTCACCACAGACGGTCCCCCACTGGCCCTGTTGTTTCACCTCCACTCTTCCAGCACAGCGCCTGCCGCCATTCACCAGCCTCACCTCCGCAGCCCCTTCAAACACCAGCATGGGACGGGTCAGGAGAGTGCCAAACCCTAGCACTGCAGGTCTGGGGGACCCCCCGACCTGGGCTGATTCAAAGGTACAGGGGTAGGAGCCCTCTCCCCTCCAGGCTGTCCCTGGTGCAGTGCAGGGCTCCCTTCTATCCCCACAGGCTGCGCAAGGCTGTGGGTGCCCAGTTCCAGCCCAGGTGGGTCACTCGCCATCCCACTGCACAAGGCTTCCCACGCCAACAGCCACCTGCCCCCCCATCCACACCCACCCACACACAATGCCCAATGCTGCACTGAGAACCCACTACTCCCCAGCCCAGCACCCCCTCAACAGCTCCATGTACGCAGGCCTGCAGCTTCCAGCACCAGCCTGTGCCTGCCCCAGCACCATCCAAACCCACCCCCACCCCCAGGGGGGAGCACTGCGATGATTCTGAGGATCCCCCAACCCATGTCCCCTCCTCGCCCCTGGTGTCAGCCCAGTCCCTACACTGGGCCAAGCTCCTCAGGAAAGATGTCTCTCTACTCTAGATGCCCCGGTCCCCTTCTCTCTGTGGGGTCCAAACCGCTCTCATGGGGTCAGAGGTCCCCTGGACCAAGGGGGCAGTGAGCAGCACACAATCCCTCCGAGGTACCCTAGAGCTCGGCAGTGCCCTGGGCATCTCTGGGTGCTGCCATCACCAGCTAGGCCACCACCAGCTCCAGAGGTACAGTGCTGGGGAAGAGGGGATCCCAGAGGGGTACCCCAGGACAGGTTGTCTATGAATCCAGCCAGGCACAGGCTGCCCTGAACACTGGAGCCCTGCAAAAGGAGATATTCTCGCCCACCCAGATGGGCACAGGGTCCATGGACCTGAGCACCTTCTGCCCCTCATCTCAGTAGCACCTGCAAAGAAGCCCCATTCCCAGACAAATCCCAATGACCACACTGGTACCTGCTGGCCCTGGGCTGTGGGACAAAGGAGTGGGCACTTACCCCTGCACAGCTGAACCCAGAGGAGCAGCCACAGCATCTGAGGGGACAGGAGTCCCTCAGTGCCCATCCTGAGCCTCCTGCCCTGCCAGAACATCCCTGCTATGTTACATTCCCTGCCACGGCTCCTGGGGACTCATGGGGACAATGACGATGGGAGGGCAATATATCTCTGCAGATGCCAGCCCAGCTACAGGAGGAGCCAATCGAAGCAGCAGCACCTTTTTAGACATTATCGGGAGCCATCTCCCCTCCGACACAGCCCAGCCCTCCAATGAACTTCTCCAGCGCCATTCATGACCATATATGAGAGATGGCTCAGCTACAGGTGTCACGTCACTGTGGTGGAGGGCTGTCACAAGACAGGGCCAGTTATGGGGGGAAACAGGTTTTTCACTCCCTGAACCGTGCCGTGTGGACTAGGAGCACTGAGCATCTCCTATAGCCGGCACATCCAAGAGCCCCAGGTGCGAGTGTCCAGCCACCCCTGTGCCATGGGAATGACAGGGCTGAGACTGCACCAGGAGCTGTGTCAGGAAGGGAAGGAAACAGCCCCTGCCCCTGCTTCAGACCCCGCTCTGCTGGGAGCAGCAGCTGGGAAAGGCCCTTAGCCCAGGCCAGAGCCCCATCCCAGCAGCGCTGGCTCGCCCGTCCCTCCCTGGAGAGCCCCACGGAAGGTCCCTTCCAATAAGCTGGAGCTGGGACATGTCTCTGTCCCGACAGCAGACATGCAGCCCAGAGGCTCAGACACATCCCTGACTCTTGGCATGTCACCGAGGGGCCGTTATTCCCCGCGGGTGGCTCGGGAGCTGCAGCCTGCAGGTGCACAAACCACAGCCCACGTGACCTCGCAGAGCTCCCTGCGCTCCGGAGGAAGTCTGTGGTTTCTTCCTGGCGCCGTGCCCAGGCACATCCCTGCGGTGCCCCTGAGCCACTCCTACCCCGAATGCTCCAGCCAGAGCTGCAGGGGCTGCTCCTTCGGCCTCGCAGTGACGGGGCCAGGCGGATCCCGTCCCCTCTGATGCCCTTGTGACAGCACACGACCACCCTGCACCGAGCCCTGCAGCCTTGGGTTGCCATCGGTGACGTGAACACTGCCATCCTCCCATGGCTGTGTGCTCATGATTTATACTGATGGTGACCTCACACCCCTCCTACTGGCACCACTGCGTGTGCCTGAGTTACAGTGCCACACGTGTGTGCGCGGTGGATGGACTTCTGCTAACGATGGTTCTTCCAAAAAGCGGCGTTTGGTCGTGGTCTGAATATTATTTTGGTGAGACCAGAAGCACCTACCCAAGCTATGTGCCAGCTCCTGGCCTATCAGCTCTCCAGGCACCAGTGACATCACAAGTTCATCCATACACAGCCATGTGCCTACTCCTAGCCTATCTGCTACTCAGCCACAGGTGACGTCATAATATCTGTATCTGACATGGGCCTGTTCCTGGCCTATTGGCTATTCAGACACCAATGACCTCAAAACCACTGACACAAACTAGGGGCCTGCTCCTGCCCTAGCAGCTACTCAGGCAACAGTGACATTAGAAGCACCTACACGTGCCATTGGTCTACTCCAGGCCTATGAGCTACTCAGGCAGGAGTGACCTCATAAGCACAGACACAAGCCATGGGCCAGCTCCTGCTCTATCAGCTACTAAGGCACCAGTGACCTCAAAACAACTTGCACATACCTGTTGCTGTTTAACCGCAGGTGGCAGCTAAGTTTCACACAGTCGCTTGCTCACTATTTCAGTAAATAATAAGTTACTTCTATCCCAGCCAAAACCAGTACAATGCCAGATGCTTGCTCCTGCCTTATCAGTTACTCAGGCACCAGTGACCTCGCACGTACATGTACACCCATTTGCCAGGTACTTGCTGTTGCAGTAGTCTGCCTCCGGTGACCTTACAAGAACCTATAAGGGCCATGCGCCTGGTCCTGGCCTATCAGCTCTTCAGCCCAGAGTCACAACACAAGTACATACCCAAGCCATTGTGTCTCCCTCTTGCCTATCAGCTACTCAGGCACCAGTGAGCTGACCACCAAATATCCACCTAATTGCTATCTGCTTGCCTGTGAGATGCAAAGGCACAAGTGACCTCACAAGCTCTGACATGAGCCACACCCCTACTCTTGGCTTATCAGCTACTCAATAATCTTTACCTGTCAGGTATCAGTAATCTCACAACCACTTATACAAGCCTTGTGCCAGCTCCCAGCCTATGATCTACTCAGGCACCAGTGACCTCACAAGCACATACCAACCTATTTCCTATGTGCTCGTCTGGTGGGGTGACTCCATGTGGCAGCCCCCACCCAGTCACTTGCTCACTCCCCACCAGGGGGATAGGGGAGGAAAGTGGAAGGACAAAAGAGAGAAAAAAAATCTCATGAGTCAAGATAAAAGTTTAATAAGTGGATTACCTCTTCTACTTCGAAGAACGACCAGCACTCCCCTAGTTTTATTGCTGACTATGACGTCATATGGTGTGGAATATCCCCTTGGTCCGTTGGGGTCAGCTGTCCTGACTTTGTCCCCTCCCCGCCTCTTGCCGCCCCCAGCCTCCTCGCTTTTGGGGCAGAGTGAGAAACAGAGAAGGCCTTGATGCTGTGCAAGCGCTGCTCAGCAGTAGCTACAATGTCAGTGTGTTATCAGTCAACACTCTTTTGACCACCGAGGCAAAGCTCAGCACCATAGGGGCTGCTAACGAGACAATTAACACCATCCCAGCCAAACCAAGTACAATCTTCACACCTTATTCACTCCCGTTTACATCCTGCTCAGGTCCTACAGGATTCCACACATTTACATCCACCGCCACCACCCCCTTCCCCACCCTTTGACATGACCTACACACACCACACTGGATGTGGCTGGTGTGGCTCAGGTGGACCTGGACAAGTGCCAGCATACTCCTGACCTCTCCCCTCTCTCAGTCAGCCAGAGCTGTTTGAAACATTCAATCAGGTTATCGACCTAAGGACAAGGAAATGTGTATAGCACCAGTCTGCACCCCACAGGGGTCTTACAGGTAGCTGTGAGATCCCCCACAACCCCATGGGGAAAGGGAGTTCCCCACTACCACCCTCCCTCTCTGCTTGAAACCTCGAAAGCCACTTTGCAGTTGCTGGGCTCACTGGCTAGTTCCTCTCATCCACATGGTCTTTTTTGAGATCCTCTTTGGGTCTTTGCCATATTGTCCCCATGCACGTATTCTTCTGAAGTTGGCATTTTGTCCTGCTTTTCCATGTTTGCAGATGGCATTGCCTGTGTCTTGCATCTCTGAGGAAAGCTCAGTAACCCTGCATGGCCATCCTGCTGGGCTGGGCTGGGATGTGGGGGCCTCCCAGGCCGGTTCACAGGATACCGGCATAACCATTAGCAGCATTCAGTCAGCGGTGAGGTCACCAGAGGCAATGGTAGGTCTGCAGCTAAGCACTAGACTGAGGCAGACTGGGAGGTTCACGAGGCCCAGGACCCCCAGGGAAGAGCAGAGGGACCCATCCAGAGCTGGCAGCTCTCGCGAGAGAGGCTGACGCGGTGTGGGTGTTGCCGGGGGAACTGCGGGAGATTTGAATGGCCCTGAGGAGCGCCAGAGACCAGAAGCGCGGCGAACAGGGCATGGCACATCAGAAAGGGTGGGGCATGGCAGTTTGTGTGTCTGCTCGTGCAGGCAGGGCATGCAGGTTGGGCGCAGCCCCCTCCTCTTCCCAACTCAAGAAGGCTACTCCAGTGGTGGGTGTCAGCCCAGATGGAGACCCAGGTATGGTTGCCACTCAGATGAAAGTCATTGCTAGGAAAAACATGGTGATGCAGACAGAGCTCCCATGCAAACGTGCAGCTGTCCAGGTCTCTGGCTGCAGGGAGTGCCTGAGTCTATCACTGACGACGGAGGGCAGCAGGGGCACCTCTTGTGTGAGGTGTGACCAGGTGAATGATCTGCTCAGCCTCGTGACAGAGCTGAAGGAGGAAGTGGAAAGGCTGAAGAGTATCAGGGAGTGTGAGAGGGAGATAGATTGGTGGGCCCACACCCTACCATTCCTGAGGCAGAGGCAGCAGATGGAGACTCCACAAGAAGCAAAGATTTCCCTGCCCTCCTGCCACCAGGCAGGAGGGGACCTAAGAGATGGAGGGGAATGGATACAGGTCCCTGCTTGGGGAGACAGGCGAGTCCCCTCCCGGTCTCCCTCACCTTCCCAGTTGCCCCTGCACAACAGATATGGGGCTCTGGAACTTGAGGACCAGGACAGTGAAGATCAGGGTGTAGATGAAGCCCTATCTAGGGAGGTGCCTAGGCTCAGTCAGGCAAAAGAAAAGGAAAAAAAAGAAAAAGGAGGGTAATTGTCATAGGTGACTCCCTTCTGAGGGGGACAGAGGGCCCAATATGCAGACCTGACCCATCCCACAGGGAAGTCTGCTGCCTCCCTGGGGCCTGGGTAGAAGACATTACCAGGAAACTCCCTGGTCTGGTTCAGACCTCTGATTATTACTCATTGCTGGTTGTGCAGGTTGGCAGTGATGAGATTGCAGAGAGGAATCCAAAGGCAATCAAAAGGGACTTGAGGGCACTGGGGCTATTAGTGGCAGTATCAGGAGCACAGGTAGTGTTTTCCTCAATCCCTTCAGGGGCAGGGAAATACACTGAAAGGAACAGAAAAACACACCTGGTTAATACGTGGCTCAGAGGCTGGTGCCATCAGTGGAATTTGGGGGGTTTTGATCATAGGGAGGTTTACACAGCACTGGGCTTGCTAGCGACAGGTGGTGTCCAGCTATCTCAAAGGGGTAAGAGGATCCTCTCTCATAAGATGGCGGGACTCATGGAGAGGGCTTTAAACTAGGTTCGAAGGGGGTAAGGGATAAAACTAGTTGCACCAGAGATGAGTCTGGGGGCAGCGTACCGATGTTAGGGGTGGATTTGATAACCCAGCTCAAATGCATCTATGCCAACGCACGCAGCATGGGCAATAAACAGGAGGCGCTGGAAGCCATTGTGCAGCAGGATAGATATGACTTTGTTGCCATCATGGAAACATGGTGGGACAACTCCCGTGACTGGAGTGCTGCAATGGATGGCTATAAGCTCTTCAGAAGGGATAGGCAAGGTAGAAGAGGTGGTGGGTTGGCTCTCGAAGTTAGGGAGGGTTTGGACTGTACAGAGCTACACGATTCTGATGACAAGGTGGAGTGCTTATGGGTGAGGACGAGAGGGAAGGCCAATAAGGCAGATATTGTGCTGGGAGTCTGTTATAGACCACCTGACCAGGTTGAAGAGAGGGATGAATCGTTCTACAAGCGGCTGGCAGAGGTCTCAGAATCGTGTGCCCTTGTCCTTGTGGGGGACTTCAACTTCCCTGACGTCTGCTGGAAATACAACACAGCAGAGAGTAAACAATCTCGGAGGTTCCTGGAGTGTGTGGCAGATAACTTCCTGACACAGCCGGTGGGTGAGCCAACCAGGGGAGGAGCCTTGCTAGATCTATTGTTTACGAATAGGGAAGGACTGGTGGGAGGTGTAATGGTCGGAGGCCATCTTGGACTTAACGATCATGAAATGATAGAATTCTCAATTCTTGGTGAGGCAAGGAAGGTGGTCAGCAAAACCACCACTATGGACTTCTGGAGGGCAAACTTTGGCCTCTTCAAGGCACTGGTTGAGAGAGTCCCTTGGGAGATAGTCCTGAAGGGCAAAGCGGTCCAGGAGGGGTGGACACTCCTTAAGAAGAAAATCTTAATGGATCAGGACCAGACTATTCCCATGTGCCCCAATTCAAACCGCCAAGGAAAATGACCGTCCTGGCTGAACAGGGAGCTTTTGCTAGGATTCAGGGAAAAAAGGAAAGTTTATCATCTCTGGAAGAAAGGGTGGGCAACCTGGGAGGATTGCAGGGATCTTGTTAGATCATACAGAGAGAAAATTAGAAAGGCAAAAGCTCAGCTAGAACTCGGTCTGGCCACTATCGTAAGGGACAACTAAAAAATGTTTTAACAAATATGTTAACAGTAAAAAGAATCCCAAGGAGAATTGTTGAGGATTTCTTGGCTGGGCGAGGGCATGTGAGCAATCCAGCCTTTAGCTGGGAACGAAGCATAAGTTTACAAAGTGCTGGAGCAGACAAGGACGCTGTGGCCTTGTACGCTGGGAAAAAGGAAGATAAGAAGAGCCTGACAAACAACTCCTGGATACCGAAGAATGAGATAAGTAACTGCTGGACACCTCGTGAAGAAGCTTGCACAGCCAATAGAGGATAAGATAGTGTCGCGTGAAGAGGGGTATTGTACCAATTAGAGTATTGTATAAGGCGTGTGCACAAGCGCATAAGATATATAACTGTGTCAAACGCTGTAGTAAATGGACTTCACTTGATCACATTGGTCTGTGTGTGATGTCCCCTGTGGATCCTCCGCAACATTTGGCGCCCGAACAGGGACCCTCAGATCAGCACTTTATCGTCTCTACGAGAATTTCTGGTGGAGCTGAACTGACAAGGGAGCGGAGGAGCCGGCCGAGAGTGTTCCTGCTGCCCCAGCAGGATGGCATGAGCTTCAGCTAAGCTGGGAAGCACAGCATGAGCTTCAGCTGAGCTGGGACACGCGTAAGTTTGAATCTCGCCCTGATCAGGTGAGCGGTCAGAGAAGGAGATGGGGTTGGACGAAAGGCAGGAAGCAGTCCTAAAGCTCCTTCGTCATTTTCTCTCTGAGAGAGAACTGAAATTCGATAATTCTGTGTTAAAGGGGTTACTTTTATGGGCCTGGAAGAAAGAACTTATCCCGAGTGTAAATGTCACGTTTGAAGAAGCGAGCTGGGATAATATAGGCAAGGCGCTGTGGGACGCTACTAGCTGCAGGGGGGGTAAAGTAAAGGAGATGAAAAAATGTGCAGAGCACTGGAAAGTAATTCGAGACATGCTGGAGACAATGAGGGCGGACTGGCAGGCAGCTGCCGCTGCCTGCGCAGCGGTGACCCCCTCTGCTGCCTCCACGGCGACCACCTCTGCTGCCTCCATGGCTGCCGAGTCAGCATACCCCGCTGGATTTTGGGAGATATTCTCTACACAGCTATCTCTACCCCCCCGAGCATCCATTTCTGTTAATGCTAAGACGCCTGCACAGACACAGCCTTTGCCTATATCCAGCCAGGCCGCTGGTGCCGAAAAAATTCCCCTGTCTGTCACTCCGCAAGAAACAGGGGAATTAAGAGGGGGCCAATTGTCACCTGACAGATCCAAAGCCAACAGACTCGGGGGTGACTAATGCGGATAAACAGATTGTGGGGGAGAGGGAACCATCTCCATTGGGTAGTGTGATGGAAGAGCTGAGGGAGGTGGTGAACCAATTACAAAAACTGACAGTACCGTCGGAAGAACCAGAAGTGAGGGAGAAACGGTCATCCTCCCGAAAGGATGAACCAAGAGGACAAGAGAACGAAGATTCTCGCTGTATACCGGCTCCGCTTCCCCCTCCCGCCCCCTTCTCGCCACCCCCTCTGGCGCCTCCCTCGGACCCTCCCCTCCCGCCCCCTCCCTCCTCCCCTCCCTCCTCCCCTCCCTTTCTGCCCCCCACTCCGCAGACTTGCAGCGGCGCGTGTCAGCCAGCCATGGAGTGGCCGTTGCCAGCCGTGGCCGCGGTCGGCCCCCGGGCAGAACCATCCGCGCCCCCGCCACTGCCCTTTAATCCATCCCGCCTCTTGGAACCACAGACGGTGAAACCAACTGTGCCCGCAATAGACGCGGAGTCGCCTGCAGTAGCTGCTGCAGAAGAAAGGCAGAGACATTGGAGGGGAGTAATAAAAGATACCATTATAGAAGGCACTATGCTCCAAGCATTCCCAGTTATTGAATTAAATGGACAGAAAAAATGGGAAGCGTTTGACTGGAAGGTCATTGAGAAATTAAAGAATGCTGTGAGTCAGTACGGAATCAAATCTGTGTTAGCTCACCAAATACTGCAATTCATTTTTTCTGCTGATATGCTGATACCTCAAGATATTAAACAGATAGCACAGTTGGTTTTGGAGCCCTCCGAAATGCTAGTGTTTTTCCGACAGCGGGAGACGTTCTGTGATCAGGAACAAGCAACACCACGACAACAAACAGATCACTTATGGGGAATAACCACGCAGATGCTGATGGGTACTGGACCCTTCGCATCAGGGAATGCTCAGTTACAATGTATCACTGAGGTTCATCATCTATCACAGATCTTGGCATATCAAGCTTTTCTTACCATACCAGACAATATGCGAAGCCATACTTTTACTCAGGTGAAACAGGAGCATAACGAACCTTTCGCACAGTTTATTAATAGACTGCATAGGGCAATCTATGACCACCCTGACAAGAACGAGGGCATGAAAGAAAACATGTTCAAAATGCTCGCTTTAGAAAATGCTACTGAAAAGACACGCAAAGCATTGTGTAATTTGCCGAAAAATGCAGACGTCGTTGATATGATAGAATACATGGATCGAGCAGTGGACTCACAGAAAACAGCCTATGTTGTCGCAGCTCCACAAGGAGCTACAAAAAAGCACAAGGCCAGTAAGACACCCTTGGTCAAGTGTTTTAACTGTGGCAAATGTGGACACATTAGGAGCAAATGTACAGCTTCTGCTGAGAAAGATGACAATACCACCAAGAATACAGGAAGAAGGGAAACTTTACACCAACCGCGAAGGCCCCTCGCGCGACGACACAAACGCAAGGGGCTTGGGCTGCCAGCCCTCAGGCAGCCTCGCAACC
Organism: Buteo buteo; assembly: GCF_964188355.1. Classification (NCBI taxonomy): domain Eukaryota; kingdom Metazoa; phylum Chordata; class Aves; order Accipitriformes; family Accipitridae; genus Buteo; species Buteo buteo. The sequence goes on from NW_027439391.1 coordinate 66,610, forward strand.
ACCAGATCCGCCACTGCAGGGAGCTCCGGCGTGGATGTGGAAACCGCAGTAGACATTACGTTGATGGACACAGGTGTACACTTGGTGGATAGCAACATAAAGGGAACATTGGGGTTCGGGCTTAGTGCATTTTTAATGGGACGATCTTCAACAGCTCTAAAAGGAATTCTTGTAGTCCCAGGGCTTATTGATGCAGATTATTGTGGGACTGTGAAAATTATGATTCATGTTTTAATTCCTCCTGTTTCTATTCCTAAAGGTACCAGAATAGCACAATTAGTTCCATTCAGGTCGTGTGTTCCAAACGCAGGTGAAGTACAATGTGGAGATGGTGGATTCGGCTCCACAGGGAAACCGCAGGTATACCTTGCCATGGACATAACAAGACGTAAACCAGAACAGGCAGTGCAATTGGAAGGGCCTGATGGAGTTGAGCAAGGGGTGGTCCCCTTTCTGGTCATTCCCTCCATGGCCTTTTCAGGGATGGTCCTCACTAACATGCTCGGAAACTTGGAGGTTTGCTGCTGACTTTAAATCTCTAGGGCCTTCTTCAATCTTTCAGGATCTGCAGTTCAGGAAGTCAGCACCAGAGGGCTCATTAACGTGCCAAACACCCTCACAAGTCAAGTCACTGTGCAACACTTTCCTTTAAGCCTTTGTCACGGTCCACTCGGTGGACTCATGATGGTTCGTTTGCTACGATCTCGAAAGTGCAAAATTAAGGTGACCAACACCATAGGGGATGGCAGTAATCACACTGTAAAACTTTATTGCATTGCCTGTGGGGAGGCACGCGATAGTTAGAGATGGGTGAAAGAAAGGAGAAAAGTAAAGTAAAGTTTAGAGAGAGGAGAAAGAGGGGTTATAGCTAGCACCGCTGATCTCAAGATGTTCTAATGGTCCCAGGTCCAGCTGATGCTGCGTCGCTGATCGTCGTGGTCCTTGGTGGGGAAGCTTCCAACTTCCGTTGTTCAAAAGTCATCTTTTATGCTTAGTAACACACCTTGCTCCACCTCTGCCTCAGGACTCTCCACCCTTCTCAGAATACAATTATCATATCTCCACCCTTCGCAAGCGAGGCTATCACGCAGGTCAGTGTCCGAGGCGTGGTTAGTCTTGGAGGCGGGTAGCCTTCGACCAGGAGGTGTGTTTTGGTATTATAATGAAGCAAAGTTCGTCTAAAGTTCATGATTTCTTCGTTGGTGTTATCCGAACAGTGGTAATTCATCCTTTTTGACAGTAGCTATGCGGCTATCGCTAACGGTTCCAGTCAGGTACCTTCCAGGAACCTTGTACCGCACATTCCGTCCTTGGGACCGGCCGCTGCACTCCAAACAGGCCATTGTCAGGTAATGTACTGTTCATGTTCCTGATGACAATGTTGAGACAATGCTGATTTTCCGACCAACTGTTACAGATTTATGGAGCACCTCGAAACCACCAGCATCTTCCCAGATCTATGGCGCTCCTGGAAACTGCCAGCATCTCCCCACATCTATGGGGCTCCTCAAAACCACCGATGTCTCCCAGAATCTATGGGGCACCCTGAATACGATAGTGACTCCCAGGACCTATGGGATGCCCCGAAACCACCGATGTCTCATAGGATCTATGGGGCACCCGAAATCTGACAGCATTTCCCCAGGTCTATGGGGCTGCTTGAAACTACCAGTGTCTCCCTAGATCTATGGGGCACCTTGAAACTACCAGCGGCTCCCCAGATTTACGGGCTGCCTCGAACTACCAGCATCTCCCCAGATTTACGGGGCTCCCTGAAACTGCCAGCATCTTCCCAGATCTATGGGGCTCCTTGATACTGCCATCATCTTCCCAGATCTATGGGGCTCCCCAAAACCACCATCATCTCCCCAGATCTATGCAGTTCTCTGAAACTGCCAGTGTCTCCCCTGACCTATGGGGCTCCCTGAAACTGCCATCATCTCCCCAGATCTATGGGGCTCCCTGAAACTGGCAGCATGTCTCCACATTTATGGGTCTCCTCAAAACCGCCGATGTCTCCCAGGATCTGTGGGGCATCCTGAATATGATAGTGACTCCTAGGGCCTATGGGGTGCCCTGAAACCGCCAGAGTCTCTTAGGATCTATGGGGTGTCCAAAATCCGACGGCATTTCCCCAGATCTATGGGGTTCCCTGAAACTGCCATCATCTCCCCAGATCTATGGGGCTCCTCAATACCACCATCTCCCAAGATCTATGGGGTCCCTGAAACTGTCATAATCTCCCCAGATCTATGGGGCTCCTTAAAACCACCATCATCTCCCCAGATCTATGGGGCTCCCTGAAGCTGCCAGAATCTCCCCAGATCTTTGGGGCTCCTCCAAAACTCCAATGTCTCACAGGATCTATAGGGCACCCTGAATACGATAGTGACACCCAGGACATATGGGGTGCCCCGAAACCGCCGGTGTCTCATAGGATCTATGGGGCACCCCAAATCCGACGGCATTTCCCCAGATCTATGGGGGTCGCCGAAACCGCCATCAACTACCCAGATCTATGGGGTGCCTCGATACTAAGAGCGTCTCTCCAGATCTATGGGGCTTCCTGAAACTGCCAGCATCTCCCCACATCTATGGGGCTCTTCAAAACCGCCGATGTCACCCAGGATCAATGGGGCATCCTAGATACGATACTGACTCCCAGGGCCTATGGGGTGCGCCGAAACCGCCAGTATCTCGTAGGATCTATGGGGCACCCCAAATTCGACGGCATTTCCCCAGATCTATGGGGCTCCTTGATACTGCCATCATCTGCCAGATCTATGGGGCTCCCTGAAACTGCCATCATCTCCCTAGATCTAAGGGGCTCCATGAAACTACCAGCATCTCCTCAGATCTGTGGAGTTCCCTGAAACTGCCTGCATCTCTCCAGACCTATGGGGCTCCCTGAAACTGCCAGCATCTCCCAAGATCTATGGTATGCCTTGAAACTGCCATCATCTCCACAGATCTATGGGGCTCCCTGACACTGCCATCATCTCCCTAGATATAAGGGGCTCCTCAAAACCGCCGATGTCTCCTAGTATCTATGGGGCATCCTGAATATGATAGTGACTCCCAAGGCCTATGGGGTGCCCCGAAACTGCCAGTGTCTCATAGGATCTCTGGGGCACCCCAAATCTGACGGCATTTCCCAAGATCTATGGGGCTCCTTGATACTGCCATCATCTTCCCAGATCTATGGGGCTCCTTGAAACCACTATCATCTCCCCAGACCTAAGAGGCTCCCTGAAACTGCCAGCATCTCCCCAGATCTATGGGGCTCCTCAAAACCGCCAATGTCTCCTAGTATCTATGGGGCATCCTGAATACGATAGTGACTCCCAGGACCTATGGGGTGCCCCAAAACCGCAGGTGTCTGATAGGATCTATGGAGTCCCCCAAATCTGACGGCATTTCCCCAGGTCTACGGGGCTCCTTGAAACTGCCAGTGTCTCTCCAGAATTATGGGGCGCCTTGAAACTACCAGCATCTCCCCAGATTTACGGGGCTCCCTGAAACCGCCATCATCTCCCCAGATCTATGGGGCTCCTCAAAACTGCCGATGTCTCCCAGCATCTATGGGGCACCCTGAATCTGATAGTGACTCCCAGGGCCTATGGGATGCTCCTAAACCGCGGGTGTCTCGTAGGATCTATGGGGCGCCCAAAATCTGACGGCATTTCCCCAGATCTATGGGGCTCCCTGAAACTGCCATCATCTCCCGAAATCTATGGGATGCCTTGAAACTGCCATCATCTCCTCAGATCTATGGGGCTCCTCAAAACCGCCAATGTCTCCCAGCACCTATGGGGCACCCTGAATACGATAGTGACTCCCAGGACCTATGGGGTGCCCCGAAACCGCTGGTGTCTCGTAGGATCTATGGGGAACCCCAAATCGAATGGCATTTCCCCAGATCTATGGGGCACCTTGAAACTACCAGCGTCTCCCCAGATTTACGGGGCGCCTCAAAACTACCAGCATCTCCCCAGATCTATGGGGCTCCCTGAAACTGTAGGCATCTCCCCAAATCTATGCGGCTCCTCGAAACCACCATCATCTACCCAGATCTATGGGGCTCCCTGAAACTGCCATCATCTCCCCAGATCTATGGGGCTTCTCGATACCACCATCATCTCCCCAGATCTATGGGATGCCTCAAAACCGCCATCATCTCCCCAGATCAATGGGGCTCCAGGAAACTGCCAGCATCTCCCCAGATCTATTGAGCTCTCTGAAACCACGAGCATCTCCCCAGATCTAAGGGGCTCCAGGAAACTGCAGCATCTGCCCACATCTATGGTGCTCCTCAAAACCGCCGATGTCTCCCAGAATCAGTGGGGCACCCTGAATTTCATAGTGACTCCCAGGACCTATGAGATGCCTCTGCAACACAAACCCCTGGTGTGAGTCCTTGCCCTCCATGGTCACACACTACAAGCTATACACCGATATTGTTCTCTCCTGGGCACTTTCCAGCCCAGCACAGCTACCCCTAAATTCTTCCCACTGTTCTTGACCTCTCTCCACCTCCCCTGCCCTCTCCCCACCACAGCCCAGTCTGGGCTGGCCCCACAGCAGTGCCCACTACAGGGTGTGGCAGAAATCTGTGCACTCACCCCACTGCCCCAGACCCTCTGAAGTGCACAACAGCTCCTCTAGAGTGGAGAGGGGTGAGTCCCAGGGGTGGGGGGCATCTGTGGCACAAGGCCTGAGGAGATCCCCTTGTATGATGGAAATGCTGCAATGGAGGCCACCTCTGTCACACAAGTGCCCACTGCCTGTCCTTGCCTGCAGTCACAGGCCTGCCACACAGCAGGTCTCTAACCATGCTTGAAGAGCACTCAGGCCTTCCACCAACCAAAGGGTTCAAAAGGAAAGCATGGAAGTGGGAAGAGAGCAGCTCAGGAAAGACTAAGCGCTAGTGCTCCCAGACAGTGCTGCTGTGCCAGGACTCTTTTCTTCTTCCCCTCTGCACACAGGCACTGCTCCCTGCAGCTGCAGAGAAGGTCTTGGAGGAAGGATCTCAGAAAAACAAGTCACTGCAGGGTCCTTTATTTTGGGTAAATACACAGAGGGTATGGGTCCTCATTTGCACAGCCTGCAGGGCACACAAAATCTGGATAAAGTGTGAATTAGAAACCAGAGGAAGAAACTTATCTGAATGCTTTCCACAAAGAAAAGTAAAACAAAGCAAAAAGAGCAATCAAAAACCACACTCAAAACCCCAAAATCACCATAAAAAAACCACCAGAAGATACGCTGGGCTTGTAATGAGATATGAGTCCTATGTAAACAACAAAAGGCAGTTTATTTCTTCTGAACAGTATCCAGTGATTAGTTTTCTCAGGGCATCCTTGATCTCACGGTTTCTCATGCTGTAGATGAGAGGGTTCAAGGCTGGAGGCACCACTGAGTACGGAAGTGCCACCAGCAGGTCCAGGGATGGGGAGGAGATGGAGGGGGGCTTCAGATAAGCAAACATGGCAGTGCTTACAAACAAGGAGACCACGGCCAGGTGAGGGAGGCAGGTGGAAAAGGCTTTGTGCCGTCCCTGCTTGGAGGGGACCCTCAGCACAGCCCTGAAGATCTGCCCATAGGACAGCACAATGAAAACAAAACACCCAAATGCAAAAGAGATACAAACTGCAAGTACCCCAACTTCCCTGAGGTAGGCATCTGAGCAGGCGAGCTTGAGGATCTGGGGAATTTCACAGAAGAACTGGTCCACAGCATTGCCTCGGCAGAGGGGTAGTGAAAATGTGTTGGCAGTGTGCAGCAGAGCATAGAGGAACCCACTGCCCCAGGCAGCTGCTGCCATGTGGACACAAGCTCTGCTGTCCAGGAGGGTCCCGTAGTGCAGGGGTTTGCAGATGGCAACGTAGCGGTCATAGGCCATGACAGTGAGAAGAAAATACTCTGCTGAGATCAAAAAGACAGACAGAAAGACCTGTGCAGCACATCCCAAGTAGGAGATGGCCCTGGTGTCCCAGAGGGAGTTGGCCATGGCTTTGGGGACAGTGGTGGAGATGGAGCCCAGGTCAAGGAGGGAGAGATTGAGGAGGAAGAAGTACATGGGTGTGTGGAGGTGGTGGTCACAGGCTACGGCGGTGACGATGAGGCTGTTGGCCAGGAGGGCAGCCAGGTAGATGCCCAGGAAGAGCCAGAAGTGCAAGAGCTGCAGCTCCCGCGTGTCTGCAAATGCCAGGAGGAGGAACTGGGTGATGGAGCTGCTGTTGGAGAATTTCATCCTCTGGTAATAGGGTGCTGTCAAAGTAGAAAAAAGACAGTGAAGAGTTAGGGCATTATTCTCTGAGCAATATCAAAGCCATTTCCCATAGACCCTCCCACTCTCACACACACAGATCCTTTTCCTTTTTTAGGAGACCTTCCTTCAGGTCTGTGGCTGGAGCCCTGCTTGGTGCTGGCCGAGTGTGCAATGAAGATCAGGGCCTCTGCCCGTTGGCTCTTGAAAAGTCAGCCCTGCTCTGCAGCAGTGGGTTCATGGGAACTGTTGGGGCAGGGGCCAGTCTGGTGTTTGACGTACTTTGTCAGTGAAACCGCTCCTAACCCAGAAGGGCTTGTCAGCATCTGCACTCCCAGTGCTAAGGAACCAGGAAGGTAAAAGTAGTTTAAGAGTTCTAGGGTTTTTTACAGCTGCCCACATCACCCCTGGGGAGTTTTCTTAGATCTCGGGATCCTTCAGCATTTCTGCTGGACTCCAGGAGAACAGCGTGAGCCAGGCAAGGCAAGAGAATTGCCTGTGGCTTAGTGCAGAGAGAGGGGGAGCTGCTCTGTCCTTCTCTCTAGTTCCCACTTTCACTGTGCTTGCACCTTTCTGAGATGGAGGGTGATCACGCTCCCATATTTTACCCTGAAAAGCCACGAGACACTGTTAAGAGCAAAGACATCCACTACAGACCAACAAATGTCTCCCCCTTTCTCAAAGTCTCAGCACCCTGCTTCTAGCCAAGGAAACACTGGGCTCATTTCACCAACCCAAAAGCATTTCCTCAGTCATAGCATCTCTGTGCTTCTCCATGGGGCTTTCAGATAACAGAAAGCTGCTATGAGACAGGTTTGCATCCTGCAGGGCAGCTGACAGCTTGGAAGGACGCCCTGAGGTGATAGCCAAGTGATCTGATGTGATGGCATCTCTGTAAGGAGAATCAGCTCATTCCCCAGCCCCACAGACAGCAGTGAGCATAACCCCTCAGATGATAGGAAAGCTGGGACACTTGTTCCAAGCACACACCTGTATGGGAGGATGCACAAGATCAGTGTGTGACTCTGCAGCTGAAACTCCCACCCCCAGAGAACCTGACAGCAGGAACAAGGTAACAGTAACACAGGCAAGCGGAGAACCAAGGAGAGAAGCAGTGATGGTCTGTCTCAGAGAGGCAAGGGGAGAGGCAGCTGAAGTCTCAGGAAAGATTTACCCTTACCCAGCTGTGCATGCCACCTCCCAGACACCAACACAGCCAGGCAGTTGTTCTCAGTCCCTGTGCTCTACTTCAGGAGGCCTCTATCAGCCTTACTGATCCCTCAGAGTTACAGCTCAGGAGTCTCAGTGAGCTGTTCAAGAATGACAGCTCCTCTTCCATTTCTTCTGAAAATTCCCCAAGACTAGGAAAGAGAAAATACAGGCTCTGGAAAGCTCCTTAACTATACAGCAATCCCTGCTTTGAGCTTGCCCATGAAAAGTGCCCTCGGAAATGTCCTGCGGATGATCTGGAGCTGTGATCCGCTTGTCAGCAGAAGGACCCTGCCCTGCTGGGGGTTGCTTCTTCCACTCACAGCTTCTCCCCACTCTGCTGTTAGAGCTCCCCAGGCAGGCAGAGTACTTACCCTGACCAGCAGCAGAGTCCCTGCCCCAGCACACAGACCCCTGGCCACAAGGACCCTGCTCAGAAGGACAGCCCTGGGCACCCCTGGCTGCACACCCACCTTCACACTCTGCAGCCATCCCCGGGTGAAGGCAGCTGACATGCCCTGTCCCTCTGAGGGTGCAGCAGGGAAGCTGTGCTCCAAAGCACGTCCTTTTTCTCTACACTGCACAAACTGTGAGTGGTTTCCTGAAAGATCCGCTAGGCTGTGGGATGTGCCAGATTTAGGACATCATTCCAGGAAGCACAGCTGCATTGCCTTGCAGCCAGAGACTTACCCTGTTAAAACCTGTGAAAAATTTTCTCCAAGTTAGGTCTTCTCTGTCCTCCCACCCCAGGCTGCCTTTAACATCTCTCTCTGCCTCACTTCTCTCCCCTCGGTGCCTGCAGGCAGTGCCCTCAGCCCTGCTGCGCTTTGCAGAGGAGCTGCTCCTGGGCAGAGCTGTCTCTCGGCAGTGCTGCCTGCTTGCCATGAGCTCCCTCCAGCCCAGGAGCCCAGCCCAGCTCAGCAGCAGAGGACCAGCCCAAGGCAGCACTTTCTCTGCCCCCTCTGGGCTCCCTCCAGGTGTCCCTGGGGCTCCAGGGGAACCTGTTTGGAAACAGGCTGAGGCAATCACTGATGTTCCTTCCCTCAGCTAGGGAGAGCCACTTCTTTCCTGAAATAAAATTGTCCTCCTAGAGACAAAGTTACATTTACATGTGACACTTTTTTCTTTCCAGAAATATAATCCTTCTCTCAGAGTTACTTTTAATGTATCAATTTTTCATGTTATTTTTTAGACAGGATACTCAGAGAGTGGCAGGCAGGGATCTCCTTTACACCTACAGAGAGAATGGTTCCAGGGGTCATTGGTGGCATTTCATCCTGCATATCTACTCATGGCATTTGAAGGAGGCTCAGCTCCCTCCCATGCACACCACAAAGCCACAGGAGGTGGGATTCCTCTTGCCTCACTTCAGGTGTGAGCAGAATGGACACCTGCATGTGAGCTCTTGTCTCAGCTCCCATCTGAATTAATGGAGAGGAAAGGTAGTAGTCAAGTGTTCAGATGCAAATCCCTGGTGACATTTGAACTGCCAGAGATGGTCCAAGATACATGTAGGTAACAGCAAACTGTAATGGAGAAGTTCATAGAGACAGGGCAACACCTTGGGAATCATGTATGAGCCTGGTAGGAAATTGCTTTGGCCAAGTGACATGGCAGCTTATGCCCAACCAAAGGCCAAAAGAGCCTTTTCCTTCTCCTTATCTTCATGGCACTAGATACAGGTATTCATATGAACGACTGCAGTCATGTACCATAGCGAGAGCTGGGTCTCTCTCTTTTCCATCAGTTGAATATACTATACCTCCACTGACTATAATGGCATGTGTCCCAGTTCGTCCCCACATTGCCTAACAGAATTCAGGGCAGGTCCTCTGTTTAATGTCCAACTCCAGGGCCACAGAGCTACATGAGATGCCAATGCTGGCAGGGACTTCACAGGAGCTGCAGAAAAGCAATTCCCATTCAGAGTGGGTGCGTCATAGACTTCCCAGATGGCATCACAGAGGGTGCAATTTGGTGCCTGTTTGCCATACACTAAAGCCATCAGTCAGAGGCATCAGTCATCAGATGCCATCAGAGAGCTAGGTCTGCTTCTCCACCCAAGAGCTGCAGGCATTGCATGAACAGGGGTTTTTACTCACTCCCTTGATGATCCAATCAATGAAAAGACCAAGAATTTTCAGAGTGTGCCTGGACACATCTTGTCTTCAAGCACATCATCCTCCAAGCACAGCAATGGTCCATATCAAAACTCAGTGGAAGCTCAAAAAGTATTTCAAGGACACCAAGATGAAGTTTTGATACTTCAGGATCTGTTAAAGAAGAAAAAGAGATAAGGTAGGACCACTGCTGAAATGAGGAAGAGTAGCTCTAGATAGATCTGAGGTACTCTACGTCACAGCCTCGGTTAATACCAGCCAGGTCTCCCAGGCCTTTGAGCTGTGAGGCAGGACTCTGGAGGAGAAGAACCAGCAGTGGATGGGGATCAAGCACGGGGTTACTCAAGCAAACTACACCCTTACCAGACCATGGGAACCATAGGGGCTGCATCCAAGGGTGCTGAGAGAGTGTTTTTCCCCACGAGGTGCTGCTCTCTTGTGATCCCAGTCAGAAAGGCACTCAGACTCTCAAGTATCTCTTAAAATGATGTTCAGGGGTAGACGTGGCCTCACTGCTGCACCAGTGGGGTAGACCTGGTCTCCCTAACCGAGAGGGCGGGGTAGACCTGGTCTCCCAAACAGCACGAGCGGCATAGACCCGGCCTCCCTACCTGCGCGGCTGGGGTAGAACAGGCCTCCTTAACCGCACAGGTGAGCTAGACCTGGCCTCCAAAACAGCGCGAGTAGCATAGACTTGGCCTCCCTAACTGCATGGGTGGGGTAGATCTGGCCTCCCTACCCTCACGGGTGGGGTAGACCTGGCCTCCCTAATAGCGCGAGTGGGGTAGACATTGCCTCCCTACCTACGCGGCTGATGTAGAACAGGCCTCCCAAACCGCGCAGCTGGGGTAGACCTCGCCTCCCTCCCGGTGCCGGTGGGGTAGACCAGGCCTCCTTAAATGTGCAAGCAGGGTAGACCTGGCCTCCCTAACGGCTCCAATGGGGTAGACCTGGCCTCCCTACCAGCAAGGACAGCGTAGACCTGCCCTCCCTAGTTGAGCGGGCGGGGTAGACCAGGTCTGCCTAGGCAATGGCAGGGTAGACCTGGCCTCCCTGCTGGCGCCAGTGAGTGGACCTGGCTACTTTAGCCAAGCAGGCAGGGTAAACCTGGCCTCCCAGCTGGTGCTGGTGGGGTAGACCAGGTCTCCCTATCCATACGGGCCGGGTAGGCCTGGCTTCCCAACCAGTGCCAATGGGGTAGATTTGTTCTCCCTAACAGCACAAGAGAGGTATATCTGACCTCCCAGCCCACATAGGCCGGGTAGTCCAGGGCTCCCTAACTGCATGGGCAGGCTACACCTGGCCTCTTTAACCATGCGGGTGTGGTAGAGCTGGCCTCTCTAACTGCACAGGCAGGGTAGACCAGGCCTCCCGAATGGCGTCGGTGGGGTAGACCTGGACTCTGTAACCACGTGAACGGCGTAGATGTGGTCTCCCTACCCGCACAGGCGGGGTAGACCAGCCCTCCCTAACGGAAAGTGCAGGGTAGAGATGGCCTCCATAACTGGGTGGACAGGGTAGACCTGGCCACCCGTTCAGCACTGGTGGGGTAGACCAGGCCTTCCTAACCGTGTCGGCAGGGTAGACCTGGCCTCCCTACTAATGCAGGCGAGGTAGACCAGGCCTCCCTATCGGCTAGGGCGGGGTAGAGATGGCCTCCCTAACTGGGTGGGAGGGGTAGACCTAGCCTCCCTACCCACGCAGGACTGGTAGACCTGGGCTCCCTACCAGCAAGGGCGGGGTAGATGTCGTCTCCCTGATCGTGAGGGCGGGCTAGACCTGGCCTCCTGAACCGCGCCAGTGGGTTAGACTAGGCCTCCATAAACACGTGTGTGGGGTAGACCAGGCATCCCTAGGGTGCCGGTGGGGTAGACATGTTCTCCCTACCTGAGCAGGCCAGGTAGACCTGGCCTCTTCTAACACACAGCCAGGGCATACCTGACCTCCCTAACCGCGCAGGTGGGGTAGACCTGTCCTCTCTAACTGCACAGGCGGTGTAGACCTGGCTTCCCGACCAGTGCAGGTGGGGCAGACCTGGCCACCCTGTCCACGCGGGCCTGGTAGAGCAGGCCTCCCTAAAGGCACGGCCAGGGTTGACCTGACCTCCCTAACCACACGGGCAGGGTAGACTTGGCCTCCCAAACCCCGTGGGTGGTATAGACCACGCCTTACTAGCTGAGTGGGTCGGGTAGACCTGGCCTCCCTATCCAAGTGGGCAGGGTAGACTTGGCCTCTCCACTGGCACCGGAGGGTAGACCAGTCCTCCTGACCGGTGCCGGTGGGTTAGACCAGGCCTCCCTACAGACAAGGGTGGGGTAGACCTAGCAACTCTATCTACGCGGGCGGGGTAGACCTGGCCTCGCTAGTTGATCTAGGGGGTAGACCAGGTCTCACTAATGGCAAGGGCGAGGTAGATATGGCCTCCCCACTGGCACCGATGGGTTAAACCAGGCCTCCCTAACCGTGTGGGACGGTTAGACCTGGCCTCTCAACCGACACCAGTGGGGTAGACCTGACCTCCCTACCTGCACCGGCCAAGTAGACCAGGCCTCCCTAACAATGCAGGTGGGGTAGACCTGGCATCCCTAACTGCACGGGCTGGGTAGATGTGGCATCCCTCGCCAAGCGGGTTGGAAAGACCTGTCCTGCCTAACCACGAGGGTGGGATGGAACTTGCCTCTCTAACTGCACAGACGGGGCAGACCAGGCCTGCATATGGGCAAGGGCGGGCAAGACCTGGCCTCCCTTCTGGTGTGGGCGGGGCAAACCTGGCCTCCCTATCTGTGCAGACGAGGTAGACCAGGCCTCCATTACCGGCAAGGACAAGGTATACCTGGCCTCCCTACCGGCATGGACGGAATAGGCTAGGTTTCTTTACCCATGCGGGTGGCGTAGACTTGGCCTCCCTACCTGACCATCTGGGGTAGGCCTGCCGTCCCTACCTGATCCTGTGCGATAGTACCGGTACCCGTACCAGTACTCCAGGGTAGTACCGGTACCCTTACTGGTACTCCAGGGTAAGGGAGTTCTACTGTGCACTAGTACCGTTAGCCCTACTGGTACTCCAGGGTAGTACCAGTACGCCTACTTATACCCCGGAGTATAACTGCTGCCCCTACGGGGGCGTGGAAGTAGACCCACCCTCCCTACCTGACCCTCTGGGGTTGGCCTGGTACCCCTACCTGATGCTCCGGGATAAGCATGGCATTCCAACCTGCGTGGATACGGTAGACCAGGCCTCCCAGCTGGCATGGGCGGGGCAGACCTGACCTCCCTACCCACGCAGACTTTGCAGAACTGGCCTCCCTACCTGACCATCAGGGGTAGGCCTGGCATCCCTACCTCATCCTCCGGCGTAGTATCATTACCCCTACTGGTACTCCAGAATAGCACCGGTACCCCTACTTGTACCCCAGGGTACACCTGCTCTCCCTATTGCCACTCCGGGCTAGACCAGGCCTCCCTTACGGGCATTGGAGAGGTCGACTTGGGCTCCCTACCTGATGCTCCGGGCTCGGCCTGGTGTCCCTACCTGACGCTCCGGGGTAGTACCAGTACCCCTACCTGATCCTCTGCAGCAGTACCAGTAGCCCTACTGGTACTCCAGGGTACACCTGATGTCCCTATGGGCGCTGCCGGCTAGACCTGGCCTCCCTACCTGAACCTCTGGGGTAGGTCTGGTGTCCCTACCTGATGCTCCAGTATAGGCCTGGCATCTCTACCCGTGTGGACGGGGTAGACCAGGCCTCCTGACCTGCGCGCGCAGCGCACACCTGGCCTTCCTAGCCGCGCAGACCACGTAGACCTGGCCTCCCTGCTGGCGTGGGCAAGACAGACATGGCCTCACTACCCATGCAGACAGGGTAGACCTGGCCTCCCTACTGGCAATGGTGGGGTAGAACTGGCCTCCCTACCTCAAGGGCAAGGTTGACCTGGCCTCCCTACCCACGCGGATGGGGTAGGCAAGCCTCCCTGCGGGCAAGCGTGGGGTAGACCTGGCCTCCCTGCCAGCGCGAGCGTGCTAGAACTGGCCTCTCCACTTGATCATCAGGGGTAGGCCTGGCGTCCCTACCTGATCCTCCAGGGTAGTACCAGTACCCCTACTTGTACTCCAGAGTAGTATTGGTACCCCTACTGGTACACCTGCTACACCTGCTGTCCCTACTGGCGCTCCAGGTTAGACCTGGCCTCCCTACCTGATGCTCTGGGGTAGTACCGGTACCCCTACCTGATCCTGCGTGGCAGTACAGGTACCCCTACTGGTACTCCGGGGTACACCTGATGTCCCTACGGGCACGCGGGGGTAGACGTGCCCTCCCTACCTGACCCTTTGGGGTCAGTCTGATATCCCTACCTGATGCGCCGTGTTACGCCTGGCTTTCCTACCCATGTGAGGTGGGTAGGCCAGGCCTCCCAGCTGTCAAGGGAAAGGTAGTCCTGGCTTCCCTACCCTTGTGGACAAAGTAAGCAAGGCCTCCATACCGGCAAGGGCGGGATTGATATGGCTTCCCTGCCAGTGTGGGTGGGTTAGACCAGGCCTCCGTGCAGTCAAGAGCGGGGTAGACCTGGCCTCCCTGCCTGCATGGGTGGGGTAGACCTGGCTGCCTTACCCGTGTGGATGGGGTAGACCAGGCCTCCATACCAGCAATGGTGGGTAGACCCGGCCTCCCTGTCAGCGTGGGCACAGTACAACTGGCCTCCCTACCTGACCGTCGGGGGTAGGCATGTGTCATGGTTTAACCCCAGCCAGCAACTAAAGCACCACGCAGCCGCTCATTCACTTCCCTTCCCCCGCAGTGGGATGGGGGAGAAAATCAGGAAAAGAAGTAAAACTTGTGGGTTGAGGTAAGAACAGTTTAATAGAACAGAAAAGAAACTAATAATGATAATGATAACACCAATAAAGTAACAACAGTAGTCATAAAGGATTGGAATGTACAAATGATGTGCAGTGGAATTGCTCATCACCCGCCGACCGACACCCAGCTAGTCCCTGAGCTGCGATTCCCTCCCCCACTTCCCCATTCCTATACTAGATGGGATGTCACATGATGTGGAATACCCCGTTGGCCAAATTGGGTCAGGTGCCCTGGCTGCGTCCTGTGCCAACTTCTTGTGCCCCTCCAGCTTTCTGGTTGGCTGGGCATGAGAAGCTGAAAAATCCTTGACTTTAGTCTAAACACTACTGAGCCACAACTGAAAACATCGTGTTATCAACATTCTTCACATACTGAACTCAAAACAGAGCACTGTACCAGCTACTAGGAAGACAGTTAACTCCATCCCGGCTGAAACCAGGACAGCCTGGCATCCCTACCTCATCCTCCGGGGTAGTACCGTTACCCCTACTGGTACTCCAGGGTAGAACCAATACCCCTAGTTGTACCCCAGGGTACACCTGCTGTCCTTACTGCTGCTCTGGGCTAGATCAGGCCTCTGTTACAGGCATGGGCGAGGTAGACCTGGCCTCCCTACCCGCACGGGTGCGGTAGACCTGGCCTCTCTACCACCGCTACCAGGGTAGACCTGGCGTCCCTATCGGCAAGCGCGGGGATGACCTGGCCTTTCTACTGATGCGTTGAGGGTAGACCTGGCCTCCCTACCCACGAGGGTGGGGTAGATCTTGCCTGCCTACCTGATCCTTTGGGGTAGTACTGTTACCCCTACTGGTACTCTGGGGTAGCACCAGTACCCCTACTTGTACCCCAGGGTACACCTGCTCTCCTTACTGCCTCTGCAGGCTAGACATGGCCTCCCTACCTGATGCTCCGGGCTCTGCCTGGCATCCCTACCTGACACTCCGGGGTAGATCCAGCACCCCTACCGGTACTCCGGGGTATACCTGCTGTCCCTACGGGCTTGCAGGGGTAGACGCACCCTCCCTACCTGACACTCTGGGGTAGGCCTGGCATCCCTACCTCATCCTCCAGGGTAGTATCATTACCCCTGCTGGTACTCCAGAATAGCACTGGTACCCCTACTTGCACCCTGCGGTACACCTGCTGTCCCTACTGCCGCTCCAGGCTAGACCAGGCATCCCTTACGGGCACGGGAGAGGTAGACTTGGGCTCCCTACCCACACAGGTGGAGTAGACCTGGCCTCCCTACCCATGCGGATGGTGTAGACCAGGCCTCCCTACCTGACACTCTGCGGTAAGCCTGGCGTCCTGCCTGACCCTCTGGGGTAGACCCGGCCTTGCTACCTGATGCTCCGGGGTAGGCCTGTCCTCCCTACCTGCGTGAAGGGGGTCGACCAGGCCTCCCTGCTGGGAAGGGCGGGGTAGACCTGGCCTCCCTTCCAGTGCTGGTGGGGAAGACCTGGCCTCCCTACCCACGCAGACAGGGTAGACCAGGCCTCCCTACTTCAAATGAGGAGTAGACCTCGCCTCCCTACCTGACCCGCTGGGGTAGGCCTGGTATCTGTACCTGATGCTCCGGGGTAGTCCTGGTGTCCCCACCTGATGCTCCAGAGTATTGCCTGGCGTCCCTACCTGATCCTGCACAGCAGGAACGGTACCCCTACTAGTACTCTGGGGTACACCTGTTGTCCCTATGGGTGTGCAGTGTTAGACCCACTGTCCCTACCTGACCCTCTGGGGTATGCCTGGTATCCCTGCCTGATGCTCCGGGGTAGGCCTGGCGTCCCTACCTGATCCTGTGCGGTAGTACTGTTACTCCTACTGGTAATCCATGGTAGTACCAGTGACGTGCAGAAAACAGACTCCATAATCAGTGAGATTGTAAAGTAGGTATGTTCATTCAGCGCTGGGCAGCAGGGAGGGGTAGTCCCACCAAAGACCTGCGTGCCTGACTCGGCAGTTTGCTTCAAATTTATACAATCAAGGGTTACATATTCACAATACGCCTATACATATGCATGACCTATCCCCGCTTCATATTAAAATGAGTTCCGAGAGGTCATTTCCATAGTTTCCTCTCAACTGCGCTTGCACAATGCCTCCTTATGGTGGTTGTCGGGTGGTCACAGAGATGAAGATAGACAACTCCTCTTCATCACCACTAGTAACCCCTTTTCTTGCGCAGGCTCCGTGGTTTCTTGGTGTTCACCCAAGCTACAAGAGCAGTCTTGGCTGGCTCTTGGGACAAGCTCCTGCTTCTTATCAGGAACTGTATCTGCCTCATTGGCTGGTTCTTGGGACCAGCTCTTCTTATCAAGGACTGTCTCTGCCTCAGCTAATTTCAACAATGCAAGTGCTAAACAGCATCTTTCATCCCCCTTTATCATATCTACTGAGATTCTTTTGACTCCCCTTGTCTCAGTCTGCCCTTGGCCCTGGTGCCACATCTGAGGGGCTGCAGTCCTAATGGGCATCAATGCCCACCACCTGGGGCGTGGACAGCAGGAGCCCTGTGTGCCGTGACAGAGCTGTAACATGAGTGGAGTAAGAGCTGAGGTGAGGAAGGACAGCTCCCATGGGTTATTTGGTGAATGGAGACACAACATGTTTAGGAGAGACCGACAGGGAAGATGAGAAGCAGGAGATGCCTTGTGTGATGTCAGGGCAGCTCAGATATATATGGACGCTCTCTATGGGACAGGCAACTGATGAGGTGGGAGCTTCTGTGTGGGTCAGCTTCTGAATAGGCCATCCAGTCTGATGCTCACCTGGACCTAGAACTCCCAGAAGAGGAAGAGTTGGTCAGGGATGTGAAGACTGGAGTCAGCCTTGGCCATAATGACCATGAAATTGTGGTCTCCCAGATCCCCAGGGATAGGAAGAAGGAGAGTAGCAGAGAGCAGACCCTGCACATCAGGGAATGAGAATTTGGCCAGTTGAGGGCACTGGCAGGTGGGGTCTAAGATGGCAGTGTCAGGGCCCTGGGCAGCATCACCTGCAGCTTCCACCCACACCTGTGTCCATGAGCCCAGGAGACGATTGAAGCCTAGGCCTGAGTTTCAGCCCCAGCTTGGTCTATGCTGTAGGGCTACTGGTCTCCAGACACAGCCATAGACACAGCCTTGCCTGTCCATGGACCTTGTTGATTCGGACTTGCAGGCTCACGTCCCACCTTGATTCTTTATGGGTTGCACAATGGAAGGAAACTGTGGCCCTCCAAGTGCCAGATCCCAGCTGATGATGGAGGACTAGGGCTTTTCTGCTTCCTTCTTTCCCTCCTGTCATCACTTGGTCAGGTTTTGGGAGGAGAGGAAGGAAAAGCGGGGTGGTTTCCAGGTGCCAATGATTGAACTGGGGGAGCAGAGCCATCACATGTGAAATGATCTAAAGGCTAGGCCAGTTCAACACTGTTATCCTCTGCTGCTATCTCAGAGGCCTTAAATCTTCAGCAGGAACCTGGCAGCTCTGAGATCCCTCCATCTCCCCCTCTTGTAGCAATTAAGCTGATAGTGCCCCAGTCACAGGCTTACTTTCATTTCTGTTTGCAGCTTAAAGCACCCCATTGGTCTGCAGATATGCCAGGAAACTTGCATAAGGAACCTACCCCCATGGGCAAGAAGGTGGATGTTCCCAGGAATCTCAGGAGGCGTGGCATACCCCTAGCTGTGTTCAGGAAGCTGTGTCCAGAGAAGACCTTGACGCTGTGCAAACACTATTCAGCAACAGCTAAAACACTGGTGTGTTATCAGCACTGTTTGAGGCACCAATGGAACACATAACATCATAGGGGCTGCTATGAAGAAAGTGAACTCCACCCCGGCCAGACCCGGGACACTTGAACTAGGGTCCCAAAAATGGACACAGCAATGCACAGGTGGTTTGACAATTGTTGGGCAGGGGAGACAATATTTTCCTTCACGCTTTTGGTGATGCTTTTCTTTCTACTCTCCAGGACACTGCTGGCCACCTCTGCTACCAGGTAGCCCTGGATCATGTGTATCACTGCTGGACTGTGTTTTGCCTTCTGTCCCCCACCACCACCAGAGCTGTTCTTCAGAGTTGCCCTCTGGCCAGGCAGTCCCCTTCCCCTGCCACTGCAGGGTTTTAGTCTATCCCAGGCACAGGATCTGGACTTTGTCTTTCTTGATCTCACAACGTTCCTGACAGGACAGTCCTTCTGCCTGTTAGGTTCCCCTGAATGGCATCCCAAGGCACTGGAATGCTGCTCCCAATACAGTGACATCAACAAACATGTTGAGAGTTGCGTCCTCTGGGTCATGGACACAGAAGTTAAACTGCACAGCGCCCAGTAGAGTCTCCTGTGCAGCCCCACAATACCCCAATATGTCCCACTGGCCTCCACGCAGGGTATGGCCCCTTCAACACTGCGCTCTGAGCCTCATCATCCAACTGGTGCTTTGCCCATCTCTTTGTCTGTCCATCCAGATCATAATGTCCTAACTTGAGCAGAAGAATATTGAGGGATGTCCTGGTTTCAGCCGGGATGGAGTTAACTGTCTTCCTAGTAGCTGGTACAGTGCTATGTTTTGAGTTCAGTATGTGAAGAATGTTGATAACACTGATGTTTTCAGTTGTTGCTCAGTAGTGTTTAGACTATGGTCGGGGATTTTTCAGCTTCTCATGCCCAGCCAGGGCACCTGACCCAAACTGGCCAACGGTGTATTCCATACCATGTGACGTCCCATCTAGTTTAGGAACTGGGAAGGGGGGGGGCAGTTTTTTTGGCCGCTCGGGGAATGGCTGGGTGTCGGTCGGCGGGTGGTGAGCAATTGCCCTGTGCATCATTTGTACATTTCAATCCTTTTATTACTTACTGTTGTCATTTTATTAGTGTCATCATTATCATTATTAGTTTCTTCTTTTCTGTTCTATTAAACCGTTCTTATCTCAACCCAGGAGTTTTACTTCTTTTCCTGATTTTCTCCCCCATCCCACTGGATGGGGGGGGAGTGAGTGAGCGGCTGCGTGGTGCTTAGTTGCTGGCTGGGGTTAAACCACGACAAGGGAGAATTTGCCAAAAGTCTTGCTGAAGTGGAGGTAAACAACATCCACCGTGCTCCCCTTGTGTACAAATGCACTTCCTTCATCATGATGGTAGTCAGGTTGGCAAGGCCTGATTTACACTTTGGAAGTCCATGCCAATGTTCTCCTTTTTTAGGTGCCCAGAAATGTCACCCATGAGGAGTCATTCAATCTCACACTCCTCATCCAAGTGACCTTGTACAGCCTGTGGTTCCCTGGGTTGCACTTTTGGCCTCTTTAGGAGATGAGTGCAACTTTGGTTTGTCTTCACTCTCAAGAGACCCCTACCGATTCCATGAACCTTTACAGAGGACATTCCAAAGAAATAGCAGTCTTTCCCTGCAACTTCGTTACCACTATTCTGCCTGTTCTTCGGTGTATTTAGTTGCTCTAGTCTTTCATGTAGTTACACCTGTCCTGACAAAATGACCATTTGTGAAAGTCATCTTTTCAGATGCAGACTGCCTAGGCAAAGGCCCTTTCCATTGTGCTCCACTTCTCTCCTTCCCTTGCTCTTTGTTCATTCAGATACCTCTCCCCTATGCAGCTGCTTTGAGCTTCAGGGAGCTAAGACCTTGCCTGTCTTCCAGTAGTCTAATAGTCTCTTTAGCCAATTCTTTAATTGTGTTTACATCTAACTTCTTAGTATCTATCATAAACATTTCTCATAAGACTATCCCTTGTAGAAAGGCAGCCTCATTAGGGGAAGCTTGTACGTTGCATATGGTTGAGGACTGTGTTTATGAACTTGAAAATGATTTTCTTTGCTTTGCTTGCAAATAGGAAAAATTCTTCTGGGCCTGTGTGCAGCCAGTTCTCTAAGGAGAGCAGGGGGGAGATGGTGCAATGGAGCTGTAACCTCCAGCTGTAGAGATCAGTGGAGAAGTCTGAGGCAAGGAACAGAGATGTAAGCCCCAGGTGGCCAATGTCAGAAGGGGTGAGGTTTGAGAGGTGAGGAGCAAGGGTGTCCATCCAGTGTCAGACCTCAAGGGACTGTTTTTCCTAGCTGTCCAGACCTCCTGAGGAGACACTCTGGATCATTATCACTTGGACAATGCTTCTATCACCTTTTCTCTAAAATGAAACTAATAAAAACTTTTCTTTAAAATGAAAGAATCATGAGTATAGGTGCACTTTGAAATCTTCCTCCTTAACTACACTATGACATTTTTCTAATTAGCCGTACAAGTCTTGAAGACTTGGAGATAATTGCAGGAAGACACAAGGCTCGTTAGAACTTTCTGTATTTTAATGAGCCCCATGGTGTATTTGAGGCTGAGTCCATGAACGTCAGCTACTGAGAGCAGACTGAAAGAAACTTCTCAAGAAGCCAAAGTCAGAAGCAAAGTACCTTGAAGAATTAATGGAGCCCACTGAGGGCCATTCCTGACAAAGCCTCCCCAGGGACTCGTTAGAGCAGATACTTGGAGGCTGTGATTGCAGGTAGGCAAAAGCACTGTGAAGGTGGCTACAATGCTGACAAAGTATTTGGTTTGTCTTATGAAGCAGAAAGGCCAAGGCCTGATCTCCAGGCCCTGGCAAGACAGATTCTGTCCCTCACAGGTGAAGTCAGGGCTCTTCCTGGGGCCAGCAGGATGTGAGGGTGAGCAATGCCAAGTGTAGGAAAACTGTACAGGGCATCCTGGTTTCCCCAAGCAGGGGTGAGGAAGAAACTAAGTCCAGAGCCTCAAAACAAGTTTTGCCTGGTAGGCCTCAGTGGCAGAAGCTACTGTCAAATCCAAGGTGACAAATCCCTTGGACCTGTTTGGCCCTTCAGCCTTGCCAGAGCACTTGGCCATCTCTACTGCAGGCTGTCATAACCTGTCCCATGCCTTACCTCCTTCCCTTCGGGCTGTTGATGTCCATCTTGCTTTCCCACCTAGCTCTCACCCCAGCATTTCTGTTCCTTCACGGATGTCTCTCCAGCCTGGCTGGATTTTCCTTGAAACACAAGGCCATGGGCTGATCTGGTCTCTCTCTGGGTGACCTCTTGCACCACAAGGCTACCCTTTGAGTGACATTTCTTTCTCAACACATCCAGTCTGAACCTTCCGAGCTGCACTTTGCGCAGGTTTCCTTCTCTTCCCACTACCAAGAAAAGCTCCATCATCTCTCAAGCCACCCTTCAAGCAGGTGCACTCTACTACTATAGTGCCTTGAGCCTTCACTTCTCTGGGCTGAAGAAGGCCAAGTCCCTCAGCCTCTCCAAAGAGGCCCCATCCTGGCAGATGTCCTCTGGGACCACTCCAGTTCTTCCCCACTCCTCCAGACCAGGGAAGAACCCCACATGCAGACACACTAGTCCAGATGTGGCCACATCTCATTGAGGAATGAGAACACCCTTGCCTGGGTGGCCATGCCTCTCCTAATACAGCCCTGTATGCAGTTGGCCTTATTCACTGTTTGTAGTGTTTGCTCTATCAAATGGCATTTGAAATGATACTGCACAGAGGCTGCGTGCCTTTCTTACTGGGGACATAAGAATCCAGAACCTCTGGGTACAGAGCAACCAACAAGCCATGTGCCTCCTGCTGGCTACCAGATTCTCCGGCAGAAGTGATGTCATAGTCGGCATGCCAGCCATGTGTCTGCTGATGGCCAATGACCCCAAGAGAGTGGAGATTCCAAGGACCTCACACTCACCTTCATGATCATGTGCCTCCTACTGGCCTATGAGCTTCTCAGACAGAATTTGTGTCGGAGTGATAGCCCAACCCATCAGCCTTCTTGTGGTATGTCAGATGACCAGACAGAAGTAACCTCACCACGATCTTCCAAGCCACGTGCCTGCTGCTGTCCCGTCATATAAACAGGCAGAAGAGGTGTGAGAAGCCATATCCGAGCCCTCGTCCTGGATGGGCCTACCAGGTACTTGGGGAAAGGGATTCTCACAATCAACACGCTGTTGCTGGCCTGTCAGAGGCACTGGCAGATGTGAGCGTAAAAGCACATATCCCAGCCATGAGTCAAGGGCTGACCTATCAGCTCCTTCAGAAAGAAGTGACCTCACAGTCCCTTTCCCAGCCATGTTCCTGCTGCTGGCCTATCAACTCCAAGGACAGAAGGGACCTCCCAGCCACCTTCCCAGCCTTGTGCCTCGTGCTGTCCCATGAGATCCTGAGCCACAGCTGACCTCACCATAGCATTCCCACCCATCTCCTCCTTGTGGCCTCTGAGCTCATCAGACACAGGTCACCTCACATTCCTCTCCCAATGCCATGCGACCGTTCTGGGATCTCCTGATCCCTGCCCTGGTCCCACGGGGCCAGACAGCTTAAGTGAGGTTGAGCAGATGTGACCAAGATGAGGGCAGGAGAGCGTGGAAAAGACAGCTTCAGGGATTCGGTGTTCAGGTTGGAGCTTAGGGATTAGAGCTCACCTTTTTAGGGATGGGGATTAGGCAAAGGCTTAAGGAGAGAGTTTGGTGTTCTGCTGAGGTTCCCTGGCTAGTATTTAAGGTGCGGGCTGGCATGGTGGGTTAGGGTTTTGTTTAGGGCTGGGGTGAGGGCTAGGATTAAGGCCAACATGTTAATACTAGGGGTAGAGGCTAGAGGCTCGGGTGAGAAACCGGGTAAATGTAAGGGTAAGGGTTTATAGGTTTGGGATATGGCTTAGATGTAAGCTTTGAGGTTAGGGATAGCCTAAGCACAGCTAGGTTAGTAACAGTGGATTATTGTCATGGGGAGGAGGAGTATTTAGGCGTAGGGTTAGGGCTTAAGGTTACTTGTTAGAGAGAGTGTAAAGGCTTAACAGGAATGTTTTCACAGTCAGTGTTTTCACAGCAACATCCCCTTAACCCATTTTACCTCTTCAAAATCTTTTGTGTCTGTTGGTCAAGGCCCTCTTCCCTCCCCCAAATCTCCCATTTCTTTTCATCATGCTCCTCCTGACCTCCCCAAATGTGTCATCTTGTTGAGGGCAGCTTCCTGATGACCTTCATGACCTCAGAGTATCTCTCTCCCTGTTGCTGCTGACCAGTGAGAAGTGAACTCACAGCCACCATCCAAGGGGACATACTGTCTGCTGTGCTTGAGAGGCCTCTTCACAGCCCACCCAGCAGCACTGGAGGAAGGTGATGCCCTGCACCACCCCAGAGGTTCCCTGCCTGCAAGCCCACTCGTACATCCGAAGGTTTCCTGCATCACTTGTCCCACACGGCTGCTTCAGTTACCACAGGGCAGCTTGGATGCCGTGGCAACCTCTGTGCGGACAACTGAATCAAGTCCAGAATGTAACTTTTAGAAAAATGTGGAAGCCTATGCAGAAAAAGAAACCTATGTAATAGCAGAAAAAGTCTTCATTTCCAGCTTTTCATTATCTTTTATGAAATTTTGCTAATCATGAAGGGATGCTGCTAGTGTCTGGCTTCTCAGAGGACTTTGTGCCATTGATGGAATT
This sequence comes from Buteo buteo, assembly GCF_964188355.1. Lineage (NCBI taxonomy): Eukaryota > Metazoa > Chordata > Aves > Accipitriformes > Accipitridae > Buteo > Buteo buteo. Next base: position 90,507 of record NW_027439391.1, read on the forward strand.
TGATCCTGATCGTCCAGCCATCTTCCCATGCACTGCATCGTCCACATGTCAACAATCTGCTCTAAGGAGACTATGAGAAACCACATCCAAGGACTTGCAAAAGTCCAGGTACACAGCATGCCCTTCTTTCCCCTCCCACATGGGTTCAGCAATCCTTTTCTTGTCCTTCAAGCAATGGAGATGGCTGCAAGAGCATTTTCCCTGTCACCTTGCCAGGGACTGAGGTGAAGGTGGTCAACCTGTAACACTTCCAATCCTCCTTTTTGCCCTTCTTGAAGATGGGTTTGAGATTTGCCTTTTCTGAGGATCTTGGAACATCCCTGATTTCTCTCTTCCCATTCCAAGATGTTTGAGAGAGTACTCTTGATGACACCAGCCAGCTCCACCAGCACCTCTCTGCTGCGTCACACACTAAAACCCATCTTCAGATCCCACATTTGCAGGGAAGTGCCCAGGACACCACACATGCCAGTCCAGGTCCTCTGGGCTGGTTCAAAAGAGAACCAGAAGCGATTTCTTCCTGCAGGCCTACAACTCCCATGGACTCTCTGTGCAGTTCACAGCTTCCCTGAGCATTTTTCTCAGTGTCTCCATTCCCCAACCTTTCTAGTCCACAGGCTGTAGATGAGAGGATTGAACAGGGATGTGAGGATGGTGTAGATAAGGGGCTTTGTCAACCTCTCTCAGGAGGGTTCTTCTGGGCATCACGCACTCAAAGATGAGGGTGTCGTAGAAAAGAGTGGCACTAGTGAGGCGGCAGGAGCAGGTGGAGAAGTCTTTCTGCCTGCCCGCGCCGGATGGGAGACGTTCCTCAGGGTGGCAGCTCTGATGCACACAGGATGACCATGTGAACTGGAAGGGGAGGATGGGATCTAAAAAGCAGGTCATGACAGCAAAGAGCATGAGTGTCACAGTGCCAGTGTGTGAAAGCTCCAGCAATGGGGTGAAATCACAGAAGAAGTGGTCCACTCCACTGGGGCCACAGAACGGTATCTGGGTCATGACTGAAATGATTACTGTAGCTGACAGAAATTCCCCTAGCAAAGGAGACAGACCTGGCAGTTCCTGAGTCTTGTAGGGAGCGGGTGGTGGCACACAGCCCAGTACTGATCGTAGGATGTTGTCACCAGCAGTAAACACTCTGTACATGCAAAAGGACATGAGGTCCTTACAGCTCCAGTGCCTCGTCGCCTCCTCACCCACCCTCCACAGAGCCTGCTCATGAACCTGGAGAGTTCCTGGGGTTGCTGACAAAAGACTTTTTCTGTTTCCTCCTCCTGAGCAAGCAGTTTGCAACTTCCAACACAAGGTCACTCTTGCTGACTCCTGCTCTCATCCTAAATGACAAAAGCTAGTCCAACCCATTGTCTGTCACATAGAGGACCCCAACAAATGCAAGCTTCCCCTTGATACAGGGAGCATAGTCCTCATGCTCCCTGCTGCTCCCTGGGTAGAGCCTGTATCCCTCCATTGCAGCACCACAGCTCAGCAATGCCCTTAGTCATCCTCATTGCAGGCTGTCCTACGTCTTTGCTGATTTCCCGGCAGACTTTAGCTGTGTCCCCTTTTCCCCACCACACTTGGACTCTGGGATCTCCCAAGCCAGTCTGATGCCCTTCTGTCTTTACTGGCTGTTGCTTTAAACACAAAGCTGTGGTTAAGCAAGGATTGGTCAAGGCCTGTGAGTTGCCCACAACCTGTCTTCTTGCACCCAAATTATCACAGCCCCACTCTTGCTTGAAACTTCTGCCACCTCAAAATCAAAACTCAACTTATTTCACTTCAGCAGGATGCCCCACTACCCCTGCCACCACTTCCAGTCTGCTATTAAAGATGCGCACTGCTGTGTTGCATATATTTATGTTTTGGAAGGTCAATGCTTTTTTTTCTTTTTTCCTTTTTTTTGCCTTTTTTTTTTTTTTTTAATAGATACCGATACACCTGGGGAAATCACAAAAAGACCTACTGAAGAATTCTTGATATGGTCAGGGCTGTATGTATGGGGGCACATATAAATCATCCCTGCACCTGATGTGAATTATTTTTGTGGTCAGGGAGACCCCGAGAGCTCTCCCTAATTTGAAAGTATGAAGGGGAAGGAAGGGCAGCGTCATTCAGGCTGGAAGGGACCTCAGGAGGCTTTTGGAAAAATCTCCTGCACAAAGCAGGGCCAGACCAGATTACTCAGGATTTTATCCAAAGACACCTTAGTCACTTTCTGGGATAGAGCTGGCACAAACTTCCTGGGAAACAGCTTCCAGTGTTTGACTATCCTCATGTTGGAAATTTATTTCTCTATAAGTGCACTAACCCCCTTGTTTCAGCCCATTGCCTCTTGTCCTTGTGTCTTGTACCATGGACACGAGCCTGACTCAGTCTTCCTGCAAACATTGCAATGTTGCTACATGTTTTGCCCAAGATCTTCCTTTCTCCAGGCTGGACAAGCCCAGCTCCCTCAGCCTCTCCTCACAGGTAAAGTCTTCCTGCCTTGGACCATTATGGGAGCCCTTTGCTAAAGTGGCTCCAGCTTGCATACATCTTTCCTATATTGGGATCTGAAATCTGGACACAGTGTTCTGTAGAATCTCTTCCCTCACTCACCTGCTCATGGTCCTGTTCATATAGCCCAGAGTGCTCCCGTCCTCCCTTGCTTCCAAGGCACATGGCTGCGTCCTGTCCATCTCGCTGTCCAGCAAGACCTTTCCAAAAGCCCTCCTTCCAGACAGACCCCTGCCCTGCTGCAGCCTTGTTCCACATAGGGCTTTGCAGAAAGCTCTGCTCCAGGGTCTGCTGAAGGAGAGAGGCTGGGCAGGGCTGTCTGTTCCCCCAAACCAGCCCTTGGACCACCAGGAAGATGGAGATGGCCTCACAGCAAAATTCACCTGTCAAGCTGGGGAGACAAGCAAGTGCTGGAAATGGCCAATGAGAGACATTGAGAGTGACAAAGACCCTGAGCCACCCTCGCTGTCTGTCCACACCACCAAGGCCACAGACCAGCCTTCTCTCTCCTGCACCTGCATGTCTTCCATGCTTTCTACAAGCCCTGACTCTGCAACACAAACCCCCGGTGTGAGTCCTTGCCCTGCATGGTCACACACTACAAGCTATACACTGGTATTTTTCTCTCCCTGGCACTTTCCAGCCCAGCCCAGCTCCCCCTAAACTCTTCTCACTGCCCCCGACCTCCCTCCACCTTCCCTGCCCTCTCCCCTGTACAGACCAGTCTGTCATGGCCCCACAGCAGTGCCCACCACAGGGTGCTGCAGAGCTCTGGGCACTCACCCCACAGCCCCAGACACTCTGAAGCACACAACAGCTCCTCTAGAGTGGAGAGGGGTGAGTCCCAGGGGGGCATCCATGGCACAAGGCCTGAGGAGATCCCCTTGTATGATGGAAATGCTGCAATGGAGGCCAGCTCTGTCACACAAGTGCCCACTGCCTGTCCTTGCCTGCGGCCACAGGCCTGCCACACAGCAGGACTCTAACCATGCCTGAAGAGCACTCAGGCCTTCCACCAACCAAAGGGTTCAGAAGGAAAGCATGGAAGTGGGAAGAGAGCAGCTCGGGAAAGACCAAGCACTGGTGCTCCCAGGCAGTGCTGCTGTGCTGGGACACTTTTCTTCTTCCCCTCTGCACACAGGCACTGCTCCCTGCAGCTGCGGAGAAGGTCTTGGAGGAAGGATCTCAGAAAAACAAGTCACTGCTGGGCCCTTTATTTTGGTTAAATACACAGAGGGAATGGGTCCTCATTTGCACAACCTGCGGGACACACAAAATCTGGATAGAGTGTGAATTAGAAACCAGAGGAAGAAACTTATCTGAATGCTTTCCACAAAGAAAAGTAAAACAAAGCAAAAAGAGCAATCAAAAACCACACTCAAAACACCAAAATCACCATAAAAACCCACCAGAAGACACGCTGGGCTTGTAATGAGATATGAGTCCTATGCAAAAGACAACATGCAGTTCATTTCTTCTGAACAGTATCCAGTGATTAGTTTTCTCAGGGCATCCTTGATCTCATGGTTTCTCATGCTGTAGATGAGAGGGTTCAAGGCTGGAGGCACCACTGAGTACAGAACTGCCACCAGCAGGTCCAGGGTTGGCGAGGAGATGGAGGGGGGCTTCAGGTCCGCAAACATGCCAGTGCTTAGAAACAAGGAGACCACGGCGAGGTGAGGGAGGCAGGTGGAAAAGGCTTTGTGCCGTCCCTGCTCAGAGGGGATCCTCAGCACAGCCCTGAAGATCTGCCCATAGGACAGCACAATGAAAACAAAACACCCAAATTCAAAACAGACACTAACTACAAGTACCCCAACCTCCCGGAGGTAGGCACCTGAGCAGGAAAGCTTGAGGATCTGGGGGATCTCACAGAAGAACTGGTCCACAGCATTGCCTTGGCAGAGGGGTAGTGAAAATGTATTGGCAGTGTGCAGCACAGCATAGAGGAAACCAGTGCCCCAGGCAGCTGCTGCCATGTGGACACAAGCTCTGCTGCCCAGGAGGGTCCCGTAGTGCAGAGGTTTGCAGATGGCAACGTAGCGGTCATAGGCCATGACTGTGAGAATAAAGTACTCTGCTGAGATCAAAAAGATGAACAGAAAGAACTGTGCAGCACATCCTGCATAGGAAATGGCCCTGGTGTCCCAGAGGGAGTTGGCCATGGCTTTGGGGACAGTGGTGGAGATGGTGCCCAGGTCAAGGAGGGAGAGGTTGAGGAGGAAGAAGTACATGGGTGTGTGGAGGCTGAGGTCACAGGCTACAGCGGTGATGATGAGGCCATTGGCCAGGAGGGCAGCCAGGTAGATGCCCAGGAAGAGCCAGAAGTGCAAGAGCTGCAGCTCCCGCGTGTCTGCAAATGCCAGGAGGAGGAACTGGGTGATGGAGCTGCTGTTGGACATCTGCTGCCTCTGGGTGTGGAGCACTGAACAGGGAGGCAAGTACAGTGACAAGTTAGGACATTAGTCTCTGAAAAAAATCAAAGCCATTTCTCATAATACATGTTCACCGCATTTTTTCCATCTCAATGAGGTCTCTGTTCAGCTCTGTGGATGGAGCTCTGGTTAGAGCTGGCTGCGTGTGTCGTAAGGAGCAGGACCTCTGCCCATTGGCTGCCAAGGAGTCAGCCCTGCTTTGCAGCAGTGAGTTTCTGGCAATCGTGTCTGTTGGGGGGGGGGTCATTGTGGTGTTTGAATTGGTCAGATGAAACTGCTCCCAATGTAAAAGTGCTTGTCAGCATCTGCACTCCCAGGGCTAAGAAACAACAATGAAAACACTGTTTGAGTGAAAGGGCGGTGTGTGTGTGTGTGTTTAGAGCTCTCCACTACCTCACCTGGTGATTTTCTTGGATTTCAGAAACCCTCATCATTTCTGCTTCACTCGGAGAAATCAAAGTGTGTCCTGGGAGGCAAGAGGATTGCCTGTGGCTTAGTGCAGTGCGAGGGGAGCAGGTCCGTCACTCTGTCTTGTTGCCAGCTACCCTAGGCTCTCACCTTTCTCAGATGGAGGGTAATCACACCCCCATGTTAACCCGAAAAGACTCCAGGCACTACTGAGAGCAGAGTCACCCACTGTCCAACACCAAGTGACTCCCCCTTTCTCAAGGTCTCTGCACCCCACTTCTTGCCAAGTTCACACATGGTTCATTTCACAAACCCAGCAGCATTTCCTCAGTCATAGTGTCTCTGTGCTTCTCCATGTGGCATTCAGGAACAGCAAGATGCTGTGGGACAGACCTGCATCCTGGAGTGCAGCTCACAGCTTGGAAGGACAGCCCAAGAAAATAGCCAAGTGTCCTGATGATGGTATCTCAGGAAGGGAGAGTCAGCTCATTTCCTAGGGAATGACACAGGCTGCATTGCCCACAGCCCCACAGCTTGGAGGAGAGCTTGGGCACCTGTAACCTTGTTCCCATGGACACAGCTGCATGGGAGGACCCACAAGATCAGTGTGTGACTCTGCAGCTGAAACTCCCACCACCACTGAGCCTGACAGCAGGAACAAGGTAACAGTTGCAATAACACAGACTAGAGGAGAAGCAAGGAAAATTAGAGTGAGGGTCTGGCTCAGAGAGGCAAAGGCAGAGGCAGCTGAAGTCCCTGGGAAGACTTACCCTTACCCAGCTGTACATGCCACCTCCCAGACATCAATATAGCCAGGCAGTTGTTCTCAGTCCCTGTGCACTACTTCAGGAGGCTCCTATCAGTCCTACTGATACCTCACAGTGACACCTCAGGAGTCTCAGTGAGCTGTCCAAGCGTGACAGCTCCTTTTCCATTTCTTCTGAAAATTCCCCAAGAGTAGGAAACAGAAAACACAAACTCAGGAAAGTTCCTGATGTTTATCGCAATCCCTGCTTTGACCTTGCCCTTGAAAAGTGCCCTCGGAAATGTCCTAGGGATAATCTGGGCACTGTGAGCTGCCCTGATCTACACAGCACCCTCTTGCCAGCAGAAGGACCCTGCCCTGCTGGGGGTTGCTTCTTCCACCCACAGCTTCTCCCCTGTCTGCTGTTAGATCTCCCCAGGCAGGCAGAGTACTTACCCTGACCAGCGGCAGAGTCCCTGCCCCAGCACACAGCCCCCTGGCCGCAAGGACCCTGCTCAGAAGGACAGCCCTGGGCACCCCTGGCTGCACACCCACCTTCACACTCTGCAGCCATCCCCAGGTGAAGGCAGCTGACATGCCCTGTCCCTCTGAGGGTGCAGCAGGGAAGCTGTGCTCCAAAGCACGTCCTTTTTCTCTGCACTGCACAAACTGTGAGAGTTTTCCTGAGAGATACGATAGGCTGTGGCATGTGCCAGCTTTAGGAGGTCATTCCACAAACCACAGCTGCATTGCCCTGCAGTAAGACACTTACCCTGTTAAGGGCTGTGAAGATTTTCCTCCAAGTCAGCTCTTCTCAGTCCTCCCACCCTAGACTGCCTTTAACATCTCTCCCTGCCTCACTTCTCTCCCCTTGTGCCTGCAGGCAGTGCCCGCAGCCCTGCTGTGCTTTGCAGAGGAGCTGCTCCTGGGCAGAGCTGTCTCTCTGCAGTGCTGCCTGCTTGCCATGAGCTCCCTCCAGCCCAGGAGCCCAGCCCAGCTCAGCACCAGAGGACCAGCCCAAGGCAGCACTTTCTCTGCCCCCTCTGGGCTCCCTCCAGGTGTCCCTGGGGCTCCAGGGGAACCTGCTGGGAAACAGGCTGAAGCAAACAGTGATGTTGCCTCCCTTAGCTACAGAGAAACTTATGTCCTTTGGCATTTCTTTCATTAGAAGAAGAGTTGGGTATGTGTTATGGAGGCTCACACAATCAATCCAAGAGGTGTTAAAACTCAGATTTGTTCTTCAGTAAAAAGTTACTCAGAACTCTGGTAACATTTGTGAACGACAGGCTTGTGGTTGTAAGGGGAATTAGTACTTCACAGCCAACTTAAGTATTCTTAAGATTTAAAATGATGACTCAAAAGGTGCATATCGCTCACCTAAAAGATGAGGGCTCTCAACTTGCAGGAATTACCTAGGGCGTCATCCCGACCTAAGGGGAGAGTCCCCGACTGCAGACCCGCTGCTCTGAGGAGGACTCATTCCATAACGTCCTCCGGCAGGACCCCGTTTATACCCTTGTCGAATCTGATCTGTGGTTATTTTAATCCTCATTGGCCAAAAGGTCAATACTTCAGTGTACCTGGCGCTTCTTGATTGGTCACTTTAATTTTCAACCTGCGGCCTCTAGAGTTTGGGGTTTTTTTCTTCTCCTCCCTGCCTGGAGAAGTTTTGTTTCCTTGCAGGGTCAGGGTGTCCTGGCACACGATGCATCCTGTGACCACAGTCCAGGTTTCCTTGGAGTGGTGGTACAGTTAGCTCTTGCCTCCAGAGCTAAAAGGGAGCGCAGTCTGATGAATTTGACTCTCATTGTGGGTCATCATTTCATTCTGGTCTAGAGTTCAAGTGGACTATCTGACACACGAACAGGTTTTTAAGGGAGTATACTTAACCGTCAGTACAGGCTTCACTACTAAGCATTTGATACAACTTAGTGCAATACAGATTACAGTAATCATAACTGCAAGCATTATTAAAGATTAGAGAAGGCTGGTCATCCACCCTGTCAAAGAAAATCCCGACATATCAAAACTTTCCCACCCAGCCAAGTAGTCCCTGGTGCAGAAGCAATTGCCTCTGAGTCTCTTGCCACTTTCTTTTGTTGGTTTGATCTTGAAGCTACATTGACACATTTGGAGTGAACACAGCAGTCGTCCATCAACAGGTTCAAAACTCCACATACACCTTTCTCTTTCAGTAGCATCAAATCCAGTACGGCTCAATTTTGGATAGTCATTTTACCCGTATGTTGTAACTGCTTGTTCAAGAGTCCCAAACTGGCAGATGCAAACTTGGCTGAGGTTGATAGTTGTAAACTCAATTCTAGAATGCTCTATTGGTGTTCCCTTGGGTACCGTACACAGCCACCCCCATGGAATTTCAGGGCATGATGTAGTACCATTCCAGCTCCACCCCGTGATCTCATGGGTTAGTTAGAGGATATAGTGACAACTGGTGTTCCATACCGAGTAGCATTTACTGCATCTGGTGACCAACTATAAACAACCTGAGTATACCCTCTTCCCCCATCCAATCTGAACCTCCAACTATGATAGTTACATTGCTCCCACGTGAGCTTAAGGGCTTGCGATATATTGATGTCCATCATCTTTGCCATGAAGTTGTCATCCAAGTCTTCACCATCCACATCCGCCACCATCATCACTACCAGCAGAAGCACTGGAATGGGTTGTTTCTTCATTGTCCTGTAAGAAAGCACAAACTAGGCCTCAGTCTTAAAACTGGGTCACAGGGTTAGAAGTCCAGGATTATCCACTGGGCAGTGTGGTGACATGGTGAGTCTTTCCGCTCCCTTCTAAGGCTTCCCAGGCATACAAACCTCCGGGTTTTGCTAAGATCATAGGAACAATACCAATGGAAGGTAGTTTCACCATGACAGGTTGGCCCACGTATGTCCCCAGTGGGAACTGGCATCTCTGACCCTCATCTCCCGTTAACAGTCCTGTAGGACAAAATGCTCGAATTTTTGTACTACCATAATTTCCCCACCAGTTATTAACAGTAAAAGCTGCTCGTGGTAATCGTGTGTCCCAGTTATGGCATGAGACATCCCCATGGTTTTTAATCAAGCCATTGGTTTGCTCAACTATACCATTAGCTTGGGGGTAATATGGTGTGTGAAACACCCATTTGATGCCTTCCCCTCGCACCCAGTCTTGTACCACTGTGGCTGTGAAATGCGACCCATTATCACTTTGAATACATTCAGGAATAGGTAGAATACCAAACCATTCTGACAAAACCTGAACTGTCTGGTCTCCAGTAGCTGTGCCAACAGCTGTTGCCATAGACAATCCTGATGCTACCTCCACTCCTACCAAAATATATTTCCTCCCAGATGATGGTCTCAGAGGACCACTGTAATCAGCCTGCTACATGCTCCAAAGAACCTTGCCTTGTCTGATATGCTGGGCCGGAGCTTGGTTTGGGTGATTAGCCTTAGGCCTTATTTGGCATTGCTGGCAAGCTGTGAGAGTTGCTTCACGGGTTTTCATAGGCACCGGCCAACCCTGAGATTGGCATTCATAATAGAGTTTCCGCTTTCTTGATATGCAACCATTCAGCTAGCCTACCCCAATCTTCCTTCTCACTGGTGACCATCCTGATTTGGGCCAGGTGGTCCACCTGTTGATTCCATTTTGCAGCTGGGGTTCCATCCTGAGCATGTCCCTTCACCCATACCACCTTTAAAGCTCATGACCTCCCTACTGCCAGGAGACGTTGCCAGTCCTCTCTTCTCCACACTTTCACATGACCTACTTCCCACTTACTAGATTCCCACTGACATATCCACTCTGTAGTGCCCTTAAAGATTGCGTATGTCTATATAGGCCTAAGTTTTCCACTGACACAGTCTAGCAGACAAAGAGCCCAGCCCTCCTTTCTCTTTTCTCCACTGACAGTGGTTTTGCTTGGCTTACAGACCTCCCGAGATCCTTTTCAGGACGAACGATTGTGCATTTTCCTCCACCACCATTCTTCCCTTGATGATGGTAGGGAGAGCACTCAGGTTCCCCGTGACCATGGAAGTAAGCAGACATAAGTTTGGAGTGATCAGCTGTGGCTTTTTTGTCCCACTGAAGTCATGGACGCAGGGCTGCTAGGCAGGTAACCCCAAGCATGCCTCATCATAGCTGAGCTTAACTTTTGGGGTTATTTTCCTTCTTTTCCTTCCCAAATTCTCCTCTGGTCATCCTCACCCATTCCTCTACAAACAGCCCAACTCTGCTCCTTCCCCACTGGCCCTGGCTTTTCTGGCTTTGTACTCTCATGTGGTGTTTCTAAGACAGTTGTTGTGCTGATTCCTACATTGGTCAGTACAAACCCAGTAACTCCTTTTATTAGCTGCAGTGTCCTGCAACTTCTCATGCTGTGGTCTTGTGTTGATGGCTTACCACAATCAGGGTGACAAGAGGAAATGGCCTCAAGTTGAGGCAAGGGAGGTTTGGATTAGATATTAGGAAAAAATTTTTTACTGAGAGGGTTGTCAACCATTGGAATGGGCTGCCCAGGGAAGTGGTTGAGTCACGATCCCTGGAGATATTAAAAAAGCGAGTGGATAGGGTATTCAGGACATGGTTTAGTGGCCATGGCTAATGGTTGGACTCGATCTTGAAGGTCTTTTCCAACCTAAATGATTCTATGATTCTATGATTCTATCTGTACACAAATATTAATAGCTGGAAAAATGGAGCTTCACTCCAGGGGGACCTTGAGAAACTGTCGTGGTTTAACCTCAGCCAGCAACTAAGCACCACACAGCTGCTCACTCACTCCCCCCACTGGGATGGGGGAGAAAATCAGGAAAAGAAGTAAAACGCATGGATTGAGATAAGAATGGTTTAATAGAACAGAAAAGAAGAAACCAGTAATGATAATGATAACACTAATAAAATGACAACAGTAGTAATAAAAGGATTGGAATGTACAAATGATGAGTAGGGCAATTGCTCACCACCCGCTGATCGGCACCCAGATAGTCTCCCAGCTGCGATTCCCTGCCCCCACTTCCCAGTTCCTATGCTAGATGGGACGTCACATGGTATGGAATACACCATTGGCCAGTTTGGGTCAGGTGCCCTGGCTGTGTCCTGTGCCAACTTCTTGTGCCCCTCCAGCTTTCTCACTGGCTGGGCAAGAGAAGCTGAAAAATCCTTGACTTTTAGTCTAAACGCTCCCAAGCAACAACTGAAAACATCAGTGTTATCAAAATTCTTCGCATACTGAACTCAAAACATAGCACTGTACCAGTGACTAGGAAGACAGTTAACTCTATCCCAGCTGAAACCAAGACAGTGGGAAACCCCATCTCCCAGGCTGAGACATGCGGTCATGATGCAAACATCTGCAGTGTCCACTTGTTACTGGCCTCCAGGCAGTGTGTGACCCATTTTTCGTGACCAGCTGAGCCTGACTGTCAATCCCAGTTCCTGCCCATCTCTATATCCATCCATCCATCCACCTGCCCATCCCTCCCTCCCTCCAAATGTCCTGGACACAATAATAGATAAAGACACCCACTGATCTCCCTTCATCCAGAAACCCAGCCCTTTCATCCTAGAAAGCAATGAGGTTTGTCCACCATGATCCACCCTGTGTAAATCCATGCTGGCCATTCCCAGTCGACTTCCTCTTCATCTTCCCAGAAGTATCATCCAGGATCATGCCAGATGTCTCAGTCTCTTGAGTGTGTCCAAGTCTTCTCCTCTGGAGTCCCAGGTCTGTGCTCTGCTGCTGGCCTTAACCACTGCCCATTTGTGCCTGATCCCCCACTAATTCATGGCCATGACAGCCAAGACTGACACTGAATATCATCACATCCCTAACCGGCTGTTTCTTTTTGGCCAGGTTCAGGTCTAGGTGAGAATCACCCTTGGTGGCCCACCTGGCAGCTGTCTGAAGAAGTTGACCCAATAGCCAACTTCAGGCTGTTGGCACCCTGTTGTTTTGCCTTGCCAGGGAAGGCCAGGGCACTTGAAGTTGTTCACCACAGGAACCTGCTCATGAACCTGGACACTTCCTGGTGTTGCTGACAAAAGACCTTTTCTGTTTCCTCTTCCTGAGCAAGCAGTTTGTAACTGCAAACACAAGGTCACTCCTGCTGACTCCTGCTCTGATCCTAAATGACAAAAGCTAGTCCAACCTGTTGTCTGTCACAGAGAGGACCCCCACAAATCCAAGCTTCCCCTTCATACAGGGGACATAGTCCTTGTCCTCCCTGCTGCTCCCTGGGCAGAGCCTGTATCCCTCCTTTGCAGCACCACAGCTCAGCAAGCTGTCCCACCATGTCTCATTGAATCCCAAACCATCACAGTTCTGTGACAAGCCATGGGTCTCCAGCTCCTCCTGGCAGTGCACATTTGGGCCACGGCATCTCAGCTGTGGCAGTGTAGTGGACCACAGACTTCTCACAGGAAACCTGAACACTGGTCCTGACCAGAAAAATATTGAACATCCAGTTCTTAGGGCTGCGCTGCGCTGCAACCCTGCTGCACGTACAGCACGGCCGTCATACCTGTGTTATGCTGCACAGATCCCTTGGCCACAGGACAATCTCAGCAGCATATTATCACACAAGAGCCTGCAGGCAGGTCCCACTCTGTACTGGACATCATGCCTCCTGCGTGGCCTTGCCTGTATCTAACAGTGCAGCAAAACATTCTCATGAAAACATCACTTCTGTTTGACTGTTGAGACGATGAGTAGAGTTGTTCCTTGTAAGAAGATCCCATAGTAGCTTGAATGACCAAAACAGGAGACTGTCTTCTATGGATGGGGTCTGCATTTGGGTAGAAGGACCGTTCAATGCTACATCACCTGGAGTTCCCACCATCTAAAGGGGCCTAAGATGATCTGCATGATTCTCTCCTTAGAGTGTTAATGATGATGAACATAATTTTAAAAGGTAGCTCACAGTGTCCGAATCCCTTTCTTACTGGGGTCATAACACACCAGCACCTCCTCAAGAAAAAAACACTCTCTCAGCACCCTTGGATGCAGCCCCTATGGTTCCCATGGTCTGGTAAGGGTGTAGTTTGCTTGAGTAACCCCATGCTTGATCCCCATCCACTGCTGGTTGTTCTCCTCCAGAGTCCTGCCTCACAACTCAAAGGCCTGGGAGACCTGGCTGGGATTAACGGAGGCTGTGACATAGAGTACCTCAGATTTATCTAGAGCTACTCTTCCTCATTTCAGCAGTGGTCCTACC
>NW_027439392.1:0-65000 GCF_964188355.1 Buteo buteo
CTTTTTTTTTGTGAAGGTTTGTGAAGACAGTACGACTGAGCGGAGGAAAAAGTATTTTTGCGTCATCTACGGTACAGCTGTTGACACAGGCCACTAGAGCTTTTGCATTTTTCAGACAACCGCGCCCTTTTTTTTTTCCTTTCTTTTTTTGACTCATCGGCAACTTTACTTTCACTAGAACTCACTTTCCTAGATACACGCAGGTGACAGACACAGAGACCTACCTACATTTTCTCAAGCCTTAGTATAGCCGAGGCTTCATCACCCTATACGTCCCAAGTTGAGTATTTTTGCTAAAGAGCACAGCAACGCATCTGTCCTTGTGAACTGCCTCGTTGCAAAAAAGGAATCATTTTTTCCAGGCCGTTGCTCCAAACGGGCAAGATCTTTTAAAACCGCAGTTGTGCCACCAAACCCGCTCAGGGTCCCTCCTAGCTTTTGACCGCCCTGAGATTTAACAGGCACACGCTCCATTCCATCTTCCAACAGCAAAAATACGCTAACGCTCTCGGACCCAGAGCGCAACCCTACGGATGTCCACGCACACAGCCTGCCGTTTTGATGAGGAGCCACCCAGCATCCCTGCGAGCACAGCTGCACGCGCCAGATCGGTTTCCCCTACGCCGCGAGTTACCGGTTTCGGTGAACGTAGTTTCTGACGCTTTAAACTGAAAACCGTATCTCGACACTTCGCCACAGCAGAAACGACCCATCGCCAGAACGCGACAAAAACGCAGTAACACCAATTGCAAACCCACAGCAGCAACAGCTCCAGAAATATTTAGACCAGGAACAAGGGAGAAAAACAAAACAGCTTCATCTCACGCACAGGGGAGCGGCAGGCAGAGAAAAGGGTCGGCATTCTGAGCCCTTACAGAAAACGGGCATTCTCCTTCCGTTCCTCAGCCCGTCCGTGAAGGTCTAAATACCGCAACACTACTACGGCAACGTCGAGAGTAGGGAACAGCAGCCCTGCCACCGGACTTGCCGCTGACCCATGCTATTTACGTAGCAGGACGCGTAAGCAGAGGGACGCGTTTTGCCACACGCAGCCCTGAACTTCCTGAAAATTTACGTTTACCAAAAAAGCCATTTGGAACATATTGCCAAACAACATTCGGCAAGAAAGCTTTGATGCGTTTGACACACGCAAGTTTTTGGTCACTTGCTATTTGCTTCCTGTTGCTGCTGCTGTTCTTCCTTCAGAAATTCTACTCGTCGCCCAGTTATTCACTACTGGTTCAAGCATTTGCCTTCCTGGTATTACCAGCACATTCACAGAGGCAAGTAACTTAATTGCTCTTCTACAGTTATCCAAACGACAATTACAGCCATGAAAGAGAAGGAGAGGTCAGGCAGCAGAAGAGCTCTGCAGGCTGGCACCAGTCAATATTGCACTCTCTAAAACCAAACAACAACAAAACAAAACCGTGACCCTGTATCCTTCTTTTTTTTTTTTTTTTCCTTCTTCTTTCAGAGCTCATCCCTGCCTCAGCATTTTGTCTTGTCAGAGCACGAAGCGCAGGTGATCCGTACCCTGACGACTTCTGCGTGTGATGAATGCCTGTTCAGAAATAGTCCAGATCTGCAAGACTGGTGTCATTTCTATGGTTTTAATCATCATAACTCACATTTTATTTACTCACGCATTTGTGAGGAAACTAATTAACTTTTAGACACTGCCTCTCCTTTTTTTGGGGGGGTGGGGGGGGGGTGGAAATGTGTTAGAGACTGAAAAACATTACAATTCAGAGCTCCCAACCACGAGGGAGCGGCGGAGAAATCAATGAAAGCAAAGACCAACAGCAGCAACGTCAACTGGAAGTTGGCTTTCATTCCGATCACGTACTTAAGCGACTCTCCTTGCAAGTCTATGCCTCGGTCCTAGGAATGACTAGTCCCTTTTTGGAAGGACAAACTTTTTCACTTAAAAGTCCTAGACTGAAGACTCCGCTGAACGGAATGGGGATTGTCCCACGGGACAACATGCCGTCAACACTCTTAATGGGGAAGGAAAAAAAAAAAACCCCAAATAAAAATCAAGTTTAAGTACCAGTTCCCATCACGTTTCACTCATTACATTTCTACTGGCATCTAGGTGCTCAAAAATGAACTACAGGGACACCACATATTCCTAAAAATTCAGTTATACATAAAAAAGTAAAAGGCTATTTCCAACTTGCCCATAAAAATCAGTATGAACAGAGAGAAGAGAAACACTCGACCCTGAAGAAGCTAACAGGCAGCTCTGAATTTACCAGACAGGAAATTTCATTCTTTCCCCTGAAACAAAAACACATCAAGGGACCAGTTCAGGAACAGGGCGCGATCTGTTAACAGCAATTTTTCCATCGTCTTTTCTGCACTAGCAGCAAATTTGCCTTCCCTGTGGGTTTAACGTGGAGCACCTGTAGTGCCCTCGAACTCGCAAGTGTTTCTCTCCGCCCCCCCAGCCCGATACGTGCGATTACCTGAGCAGCAAGCGGAATTAACCACGCAGGATTTTCTTCGTGCGACGCGGAAGGTGACACTGGGAGAAGAGGAGACAAAGAAATGAACCTGCTTGTCACACCCAGCCAACGGTGAAAAGGCAGGGGAGGATTCTGCCGGAAGGGCTCTGCACCCCAGGAGCTCCCGCCGGCCGGTTTCTCTCCCCTTTGCCCGGTACCGAGGGGATGACGACACCTCGCGCGCGTCCCCTCGCGGGGGGGGCTGCCCCAGGTGAGCCGGGGGACCCCCACCTCGCTTCTGCCCGCGGGAACGGACCGGGAGAGACACTCCACGCAGAGAGAGGAGCGTGGCGTGGATTGCATGCCCGAGGGAAGAGGCCGGGCTCCCCGCTGGCAGAAGGACAACTCGCCTCCCTGCTGCTCGGAGCTGCTTGCTGCGGACAGCCCTGCCTGCGCCCGGCCGCTCTTCGGCCGTGCTGGGAGCGCGGTCCGGCCGACAGACGCCCCAGCGAAAAGACGCTCCAGCTAATCGCGCCTCCTGCTCGTTACAGCTGCAGGTACTTTTGCCTCTGGCTAATGCACGCTCCAGACAGCGGACACCCCGCCTCGTTCCAGCTCCCGCTTGCTACAGTTCTGGCTCCTTGAAGCCCCAGCTCCGCACTGAAGCTCCGGCTGATTTCAGCTGCTTCTCCTTACAAGCTCCAGCTATGTGCAACGGTCTGGGCTTTCCATAAGGTTATCTATCAACTGCTGTCAACACTGGAGCGTTAGGATTAAACATCAGAGTTACACGCCAAGTAAATATCCATTAGTTTGGGCGATTAATTACTTGACGACTATTCTGAGCGGCGCAGAAAGAAGAGCTGGACTCAAAGAGGGCACGTGGGGTCTGAAAAGCACCTTTCCCCCCCGCAGACCATCACAGATGTTGAGTTCGGCCTGCTGCGTGCCGGCCTCCCGCACTTCGGCGTCCGACACAACCAGACCCCCATCTCCGGGGAGGGACCACGCACCCTGCCTGCCCCCCGCTTCCCCCCGCAGCCCCCAACACCCTCCCACCCGCCTGCAAAACCAGCCAAGCCGGCTCCCGCTTTTGGCCCCCACACCAGCTGACTCGGGGCCCATTTGGGAGCCAAAAAACCCGGCCGCTGAGCCTGTTCTCAAGGCCCAAACACGCAGGGCCGGACCTCTGTTTCTGGGCCCAAAGCTGCGCAGCTCGGTCTGTTTCCGAGCCCCCAAATCAGCCACGCGAGCCTGTTGTCAAGCCCCAGGAACGGAAAACTTGTTCTCCATTTCTGACCCTGCAGTGCCCACGGGCGACGCCGAGCGTAGCCACCCCACAGCCCTGCACCCCCGGGGCCCCACACGTAGTTTCGGGGAGTGCTCGGGACCTGCGGAGGGCCCGGCCCCACGCCTCTGCGGGGCAGCCCCAGCACAGGCAGGGCGTCGCTTCACGATTGCCGTTTCAGGCTTTATTTCCCCGCCACCAGCGGCACGGCCAGGCCCCCACCCCAAACCCCCCAGCCGAAGCACCCCCGCGGGTAGCCGGGCCAAGCCACCCGGAAAACAAGAAAACCAAAGAGGGAACAAGACAGAGACCGTGGGGAAAGGCAAGGAGAAGGACACAGAAACAGAGAGAGCGCGGGAGGGATAGGGAGCAGGACAGAGAGATGGAGCAAGAAAGGAAAAAAGGACGGGAGGCAGAACCAAGGGAAAGAGAGACAAGGATGGGGAGCAGGACAAAGGGACGGAAGAGGAAAAAAAAAATAGCAACGGGCTGCAGGACAGAGATGAAGGGATTCAATAGACACAGGGAGCATGACAGAAGGACAGAGAGGAGACAGACAAAAGGGACAAAGAGCAGGCCAGCATCGGAGGGGAAAAAACCAGCTGCGATGGGCAGTGGGAGAGAGATACGGAAAAAGAAAAAAATACTGAGGAACAGAAAAAAGAAAGAAGCGACAGCTAGCTGGACAGGGGGACACAGTTAGAAAGGGCGGGAGAGGGAACGGGGCAGAGAAAGACAGACAGAAAAGGTAGCGAAAGAAAGCAAGGCAGAGGGACAGCAAACAGGGCGGGGGGGGGGAAGGGACAGGGGTCTGGACAGAGGTGGAGAAATAAGCAGCAGGGACAGAGAAAAAGAGACAGAAAGAGGGACAGGGAACATGGCAGAGAAGGAAAAATGAGGACAGCGGCAGGACGGAGATCAAAAACTGGGACGGTCCTCAGGACAGAGAGGAATACGAATACGAGCAGGGAGCGGGACAAAGGGATACAGCGAGAAACGACGGGACAGGAAGCAAGACAGCGCGACAGACAAGAACAATGACAACGAGAGAGAGAGAGCGTGCGCGTGAGAAGCACAGGGGGTTGGGAAATTTAGAAAGAGAGGTATCAGGAGCCCTGCAGAGAGAGGGAGGGTGAATAAAAAAAGGGGCAGGAAGCAGCACAAAGGGTCACAGAGAGTAAGAGATGAACAGGAAGGAGGACGGGGACAGTGAGATCCAGAATGACAAAAATAAACAGCAACGGCGAGCAAGACAAAGGGATAGAGACAGAAACAGAAAGTAGGAAGAAGAGAGATAGGAAGGCAGGGACACAGAGCGACACGTACAGGTACGGAGAGGAAAAGAACACTAGGGGAACAGGCCAGAGAAATTGGGAGGCGGGGAAAGAGGCGGATGCAGATCAGGACAAGGAGATGGAAAAGGAAAAAACAGCGACTGGCTGCAGGACAAAGACGGGGCGGGGAGAGGGAGAGGGAGCAGGACAAGAACGCAGAGAGAAAAAGAAAGGGGGGCAGTCGAAGGAAAGGGGGGGGGGAAGAGGGAGCAGGACAAGAGAATAGACAGAAGAGGAGAGGTACAGGGAAGCAAAATAAAAATAATAAAAAACAAACAAACAAACAAAAAAGTCACAGCAGCAAGAGAAAGCGAGGGGGTCAGGAGAGGGGGAGGGAGGGAGGGACCGGGAGGCACAAGAGGAGCGACAGGGCCCCGGAGGCCCAGGACTCACCACAGCTCTCGCTCTTGGAGCTGCCAGGAGACCTTGCCAGTGCAGACGCTTCTTTCTCCTTCTCTCCTCCCTTCCTCTTCTGTAACTCCAGTCGCTTGGCTCTCCTCCACATAACGGAACACGCGAGCGTCTCGCGGCTCTTACGAGATGAGGCCTCCTAGACACGTAGCCTCGCTCGCTCGCTCACTACGTGGCCGTACCGCGCTGCTGGTCATGCATACAGACCCTGGCAGCCTGACCTGCTGCGGACTACGAGGAGGGATCCTCCCACACCCAGAGAGGCAGGCTCTCTCTTGCCTGCAGCGGGAGGCAGCTGCCAGCCAGATGGCCTTCCGTTTCTTCTTCTTTACTTTTCTGTGGCCTCTCCAGCTTCAGCAGCTCCCGTCCACAGCCAGCAAGCGCTCCGCCTGTCCCTCTGTGCTCCCGCGCCACGAGGAGAGGGAGGCCAGGCAGAGACAGCCCACGCGAGCCTGAGGCTGCTGCAGTCAACGGCATCCCCGGGGACGAACAGACAACCGCACTCACAGCGTGGCCTCTGGGAGAGGGAAAGAGGCAGCAGTGACCGTTATTACTGTAGCTCGACCCTGGCCAGAGCCCCTCCTTCCGCAGGGGCTTCCGCAGACGCCGCTCGTTCCCCGCGCCGCTGCTAACGGCACCCACGTTCAGGGAGACTCGAGAACATGGGAGGGCCAGCTTGCTGCCCTCACGACAGGGCTCGGGGGCTGCCTGCGGCTACAGCACAGGCTTCAGGGGAGGGGCTGGAGCTGGGGGCAGCCGCACGGGCCGAGCGGGGCCGGGGGAAGGCGCCGGGGGAGCTCCGGCGACTCGGGGAGGCGCCCGCTGGCCGCGCCTGGGGGGTGCCCGCCTCCGTCCCCTCTTCCCTTCTATCGGCTCTCGGGGAACTGCCTGGCGCTGCCCTGGCCCGGCTCGCCTCCGGCGGACCGGGAGCCTGCCGCGGCGGCCGCTTCGCAGCTTCCCGTCCCGCCAGCGCCCGGCGGCCAGCGGGCAGGAGGCACCCCCCCCGCCCCCGCCCCCGCCCCTGCCCCTGCCCCCGCCGGAGGGGATCGCTCGCCTCACCCGCGGTCCCGGCGCTCGCCCGCTGCCGCCCAGACCCGCGCCCTGCGCGCCACCACGCTGCACCCGGACACCGCGCATGCGCCGGAGGGGCCGGAGCCGACGAGCGAACGCCGGGCTGCCCCACGCGCAGGACGGCGCATGCGCCCGGGTCGCGCGTCCGCACGGCTGGTCGGGGAGCGGGTGCAGCGGGAAGCCCGCGGAAAACCACACGAAACCGGCAACGCTCCTGCGTCTGACCTGGTCGGACTCCGGGGGCCGCGGCGGCAGCAAGGACTACGCCGCGCCCGAGAGCCACGCTGCCGCCCGGCCGCCGAGTCCGCGAAAACTACAGCTCCCGGCATGCCCCGGGAGGCAGCCCGCCCTGCTGCCTGACCCCGAGGGGAAGCCGCTTCCGTTTCCGCCCACCCCCACGCCGGCGCAGCCGCAGTTCCCGCCGAGCCCCCAGCGCCGCTCCGGGCAGCTCCGGCGCGCTTTCGCCGCCCGGCTCCGGCACGGCGCGGCGCGGCACCCCCCCGCCCGGCTCCGGCTCCGGGCAGCGGCCGCCGCCGCCGCTCCGTGCGTCCCACACAGACCCCGCCGTCCTCCTCGGGGCTTTCCCCGGAACCCGCCGGCCGGCTGCGCAGCCCCGCCACGGGGCCCGGTGAGCACCCCCCCCGCGCGCGCACGTGGTCCCAGCCGCCCTGCGCCCCCCCCCCCTCGCGCGCACTTGCTCCCAGCCCCCCTGTGAGCCCCTCCCCCGTGCGCACTTCCTCCCAGCCCCCCCGCGCGCACTTGCTCCCAGCTGCCCTGTGAGCGCACTCCCCCCCCCGCGCGCACGTGGTCCCAGCCGCCCTGCGCCCCCCCCCCCGCGCGCACTTGCTCCCAGCCCCCCTGTGAGCCCCCCCCCCCGCGCGCACTTGCTCCCAGCCCCCCTGTGAGCCCCCCCCCCCCCGCGCGCACTTGCTCCCAGCCCCCCTGTGAGCCCTCCCCCCCGCGCGCACTTGCTCCCAGCCGCCCTGTGAGCCCACCCCCCCCCCCCGCGCGCACGTGGTCCCAGCCCCCTGTGAGCCCCCAGGGCTCCCCCCCGGCCTCTGCACCGGCGGCCCCCACCTCCCCCGGGCCACCCCCGCCTCCGACGTTCGCCGTCCGAGGGGCGCCCGGCCCCGCTCACCTTCTCCCGAGGGGCAGCCGCAGCCCGGCCACCGCTCCGCTCCGCTCCTGCCTCGGCTCCCACCGGCCCCGCCCCGGCCCCTCCCCCGGCAGCCCCCCCTTTCCAGGGAGGGGACGGCCCCAGCAGCCTCACTGCCCGCACCTGCGGCTCCTCCAGCCCCGGCCCGCAGCTGGGGGACCGAAACCCGGAACAAAACTTCTCAACACCCATGGGAAGTTAAGCAGCAGGCACTTCCTCGATTGAATGAAAGGTGGCAAGAGTCATCTCATTTGGAAGGGGTGTTAACTGGGGTCAAAATACAGATTTGAATACCCATCTTATTTTAGTTCTAAGACTTGGCGATTGCCAGGTATCATCTTTTCCATTTACCCGGGTCCACCAGCGAGGCCACAAGGGAGATTTCTTCCAGAGAGAGGAGAGAGTTATTAAGGCTGAAGTCCACGATTTGCCTTTCTCCTTCATGAAAAGGTGAGTGGATCATATATCATCACTAGTCACCCAAACAGTTAACCCTGAACTTTTCACCTGTCCTTTAATACAGTCAACTCCAAGCTAAATGTTTTCCGTTATTAAGAGGCGACCAAAGATCATGTAAAATATTATTATACTTTCTACAAACACATCCCCATCTGAGAGCTTTAGCTACTAGAGAAAGTCGTTGGAGTTTGGGGTCAGAGGAGCTGCAAGTATAAACCTTCATTCAGCTCTGTTTAGGATGTGTGATTTTTCTCTGGTTGTCTAAACCAGTCTAAATTTCCATAGACGGTCCCGACTCTGGGTGGCTCTAACAAGGATCCTGGAACTCCAGGAAATTCTAAACATCGTTTTATATTTTAAATATGATCCCAAGTTCCTTCCTGCACTTGTCGCTACGGTTTTGGCAACTGACAGCCCCAAGGGCTGCCTGTACAAGTTTCTCCCGAAGGGCGAGTAAATTAATTCTTTTGTCCATGAGGTGGATGGTTTGGTAATGTTATAATTCACAACGCTCTAATTCCTTCTTTCAAATTTAAAAAAAATAATTGCCTTTTAAATCCATCCCATTTAATTTGCTAAAATGATTCTCATTGTTCTGCATCTTTTCTCAAGTTTTGGTTAAATTCAATGTCAGTATTCTCCACGGAACTAGATTTTCATCTGACTTTGGAATCGGAAGGCAGGCTGTTACTGAGGTTCAATTTTGTGTCTTTACAAAACTTTGAATCAGTTACAAAACTAGATTTTTGGTTTTTTAAACCAAATTACAAAAACGGTTAATATCAAGATTAACACAGCTCAAACAATAATTGTTTCATTTTGTTTATCTCATGTTTGGAACCCCTCAAAAAAAAATACATACACCCTCTAAACACACAAAAAGATTATTGCCCTCGACAATATTCCTAATAGCAACCCCAATAGTATAAACTTTACACAGCTGTTTTCCCAAATAGATAATGTGAAACTTACTTATAGATTTTCAGTTTTAAAGGGCCAGTTTCTTTAGACTTCCAATTTCTTGTTGGTGCTTTCTTTATTCTTGAATAATGAAGCCAAGGTTCTTCTCCCAGACCTTTACCGCTATAAGGGTTGTTAAAATGACTCGATACGGTCCTTTCCACTTCTCAGTGATTTTACATACATTCAATCTCCTGGTCGGAAGGGATGCGCTGCTACGTCCAATTCTAAGGGTCCAGCTGTGGAGACATACTGACAAAGTTCTTGAAAAGAATTGCTTAAAGAAATCATAACACCTTTTAAAAACCTATCTCCAAAGGCACTCAAGATACTCAGAACATAGGACTCTTGATATGGTCTTTCATAAAACATTTCATAATGACTTAAATTTTCTTTCTCTTCTGGCTATACTCTGATTCTTAATAGAGCCATGGGTAATGCTTTAACCCACGTGAGGAGTGAGGTTTCCTGACAAATTTTACTCGACTGTTGCTTAAGGGTATAGTTCATTCTCTCTCTCTCTCTCTCTCCCCCTCCCTCTCTTCCCCCCCCCCCCGCCCCCCCCCCCCGCTTGTGGTCTGTATGGGGTGTGATAGTCTCAATCTATAGATAATACTTTGCTCAGCTTGTCTCATAATCTTTGCTATAAAATGAGGGCCATTGTCAGATGACATTCTTACAGGCACCCCACATTTTGGTATTATCTCTTTGAGCAAGACTTTGACTACTTCCCTTGCTTTCTCGGTGCGACAAGGGAAAGCCTCGGGCCACCCAGTAAAGATATCAACTAAAACTAGGATAGATCCTTCTTTTCAAGGCAATTCTATAAAGTCAATTTGCTAATATTCTCCTAAAAAATTTCCTTATTTCATAATCCCAAAGATGATCTTATTACTGATTCGGGGACATTTTTATATATAAATTTCACATCCGCTTCTAATTGTTTAAACAATCTTTGTCGTATTTCACTTTCTGTTCCCCGATATACTTTGTGATGTTCAGCTCGGGCAATTTCTCTTATTATTGTGGGTGGGACTATTATTTGACCTGTCGGTGTTACAGCCTATCCTGTTTCATTTTGTTAGCCTGCAATCTAATAATTAATTCTTCATCTTTTTCGTTATAATTTGGAGTTTCTTTAGGCAATTTTATACTTTTCTCTGGAACTAGTGCTAGGATGCCTTTTTCCGCAGCCTCTTTAGCAGCTTTATCGGCCAGTCGGTTACCTGCGTTCGGACCGGTCTTACCTAACTGATGTGCTTTACAGTGCATTATCGTGACTGCTGTTGGTTTTTGAATGGTTTCTAACAATTTCAGTACTTGTTCTGCGTGCTGAATGGTGGTTCCTTGCGCGGGTAACGGTCCTCTTTCTCTCCGTATCGCTCCATGCGCACGTACTACTCCAAAAGCATACTTTGAGTCTGTCCAAAAGTGTTGACTCGCTTTCCTTGACTTAGTTCCAGAGCTCGAATGAGAGCTATCAATTCAGCCTTTTGGGCAGATATCGTCGAAGGCAAAGTTGGCAACACAATTACCTCCTCAGTAGTTATTGTCTATCTTGATAAACGTTTTCCTTCACAGATGGAACCGCTTCCGTCGGCATACAGTTCCCAATCTGTTTCTTCTAGCGGCACATCTCAGAGATCCAGTCAGCTGGAGTAAACTCTTTCGATTGTCTGCAAGCAGTCACGTTCCAGTTCTCCTCCTTTAACTTGATCGGTTGTTGAAAACGCAACAGGGTTAACGGTGGTAGTAGTGTTTAGGTAAACATCATCTTGTTCCAGCCACACCACTTGGTATTTCAGCATCCTGCTAGGGGATACCCAATGCCCCCCTCTCTGTTTTAGCACAACAGTTATCATATGGGAAACGTACAGTAATCCTTTGTCCTCTAATCCTTTGTCCTCAGGTGAACTTACGAGCTTCCTGGATCAGTAGCACAGTTGCAGCGACGGCTCTCGGACGACCAGAGCATCCCAGACTCACATTACCTAATCGCTTCGAGAAGTAGGCCACAGCTCGCCCACTTGGCCCTACGTATTGGGCCAGGATACCCAGAGCTATACCTCTTCTTTCACGAGCAAAAAGTTCAAGTGTCTTCTTTGTGAGATCTGGCAGGCCTAGGGCTGGCACCCCTCTTACAGCCTGTTTCAGTTCTTGGAAAGTAGCTTTCTCGGCATCGGTCCAATCCATCGTTTGAGGTTTTGAGCTGCTCCTATAAAGGTCGGGCCAGCAAGCCACAATTTATAATCTACAGGTGACACCACTCGACCATTCCCGGCAACGCTCGTCATTAATTTTTTTCGTCTTAGGTTCGGGGAGACGACAAATTGCCTCTTTTCTCTCAGTTCCCAATTGTCTCTGTCCTTTTAGGATTTTAAAACTCATTTAAATAAGTTTCTTCTTTCTGGGTTATTTGGGTTTTTTTCTTTTGACGCTCGATATCCACCGATTCCCCAAAAGTTCAAAAAGTTAATAGTTAGCTTTGTGCATTGTTCTTCCGTCTCAGCTACAATTAACAGATCATCCATATATTTCAGCAAGATTTCTTGATTATTTTCTTTCTTCCAAATCTCTAATTCTCGTGCCAATTGATTTCCAAAAATGGTAAGACTATTCTTAAAGCCTTGAGGCAAGACTGTCCGCGTATATTGTGTTTTTCTCCCAGTCTCAGGATTTTCCCATTCCAAAGCAAAAACCCCTTGACTACTGGGATCCAAGGGAATACGGAAAAAGGCATCTTTTCGGTCTAACACTGTGAACCATTCTTGTTTCTCCGTTAGGGTTGCTAACAAAGTATAAGGATTTGCTACTACCGGATGAATATCTTGTACTATTTGATTTATTGCTCTGAGGAGGTCTTGAACTAATCTACCATCTTTTTCATTAGCCTTTTAACAGGCAAGATCGGGGTGTTATATCTGGATTCGCATTCTATTAACAATTTGTATCTTAAAAATGTTTGTATTACCATTGCTAACCCTTTCCGACTTTCCGGTCTTAGGGGGTATTGTTTAATTCTTACCGGATTCCATCCTGGCTTTAAATCAACTCTCACAGGTTCTGCTTTTTGGATTTACCAGGAACTTCCCAGTCCAGACGATTGGAATTACAGCATTAGACTTTGACTGGTATAATCTTCTGCTTTCGGTAACCATCCTGTTAACAACAAAGCCACTGCTTCGATACGTTTAGTTTCTGGAATTGAAGTTTTAATCTCTCCATTTTTTAATTTAACTTCTGCCTCTAAGTTCTCAAATAGATCTCTCCTTAACAGGGTTTTAGGAGAATCTGGCACATACAAAAACTGCTGAGTGACCCATTGCTTTCCTAATTTCATTGTTAAAGATTTAAAGAAGGGTCTAGTTTCTCGTTCACTTGTTGCACCGACACCACCAATTTCTTCAAAACTTAACTCTCCCTCTAAGGTATTTAAAACTGAAAAGGTGACTCTAGTGTCAATTCAAATTCCATTTTCTGTTCTCCCGGTTTAGCTGTAACCAGAGGTTCTGCTGGGAGACTCCCCGTCAGATACGTTCACTTAAAAAGAACAAATCTACCTATGGCACTTTATTCCATTTACTCTCTCTCTCCTACAAAACAACAGTAATTGCAATATAGTATTGTAACTCAAAGTTCTGTTTGTTTACCATTTTTCCTGCAATTCACCCCAATGTGCCAATAAACGTCCCAACGGTGATGGTTTTGGTAACTTTTCATCAGCGGTTCCTTTTCCTGCACTCTTATTCTTAAACAATTTTGCTGATGCCTTTATACTTCTATACATTCAAATACCAAATACCAAACAAATGCAAATGACAGTTGTCCCAAATAATACACAAAGTCCAACCCAGCAATAGCTTTCGCTTGTGACTTACGGGCAGACGCCTAGGCTTCCACTGCAGACGGGTACCCTCCAAGCCCCAACCCTGCGAAGCTTTCGCCGCGCCTCACGGGCAGGCTTTCCAAACAAATTCCAAAGCAGCGGCGCCTTACCTTTTTTTCCAGGGAACGCTGCGAGGAGCTTTGCGAGTCGAGGGTGACGGTTCTCCACGAGAATACCTCGGTGCCGGCCGGAGTTCGATCGACACTCGATCTCGTCCAGTCTCACTCGCAAGGTCCCATCTGGGTCGCCAAAACCGTTCCCGAAATCCGGAATAAAACTCCTTAACACCAACCTGAAGTTAAGCAGCGGGCACTTTGTTTATCGCAGCGCTGGGGACACGGGGGATCGCTCCTCCAAAGGCGTGTCCCGCTTAGTATCAAAATCCATCAGTTTTTACAGACTTTTCCTGTCAGGTCATTGTTACCTAAGCTCCTTCCGTAAAAATGCATACTATGCTCGTTCTTAAATTTAACCTTTATAATGATCGGTCCTTTGATTATATAACCTTATCAATATTCTTATTTAAAAACAATCATTGGTCAGTTACACTTAGCTCTGCTGACTGGCATCTTCGATCCTCAAATGGAGATGGGAAGGGTAAGGGGGTTTCCAAGCAGCAAACTGGCGTCCCCGACGGTTTCCTTAGTTTCCTGAAACAGAAGGTAGGAGAACCAGTAACTTCCTGGTGAGGTTTCTAGGGTTAGCTCATTCAAACTTTAACAATATTAAGGTTCCTAGAGTCACGCGTAACACAGCTCCTCCTAAAGTTTCTATGGCTACGTTTCAAACTTAACGATCCTATACGTTATGCTTCACAATTTTACTTCTTAATCAAACCTAACTCTTCTATGTGATTAAATTTTGATTTCTTTACCGGAATATTTGCAACAGCTGGAGCCCAGCAGGAACAGGGGGGACACGGCCCGACCCCCCCAGCGCCTCACCTCCTCCTCCCCTGGGCTCCCTCACGGCCCCTCCACTCGTGCAAAGGGAGCGCAAACGCAGCCCGGAGGGCAAAGGGGACGGGCGGCCAGCGTTTATTCAGTCAGTCGCGTGCCTATCGAGTCCTGCCAGCGAGTCTGCTCTGGGGCTCGGGGCGCCCCCCGGCGCTCCCTCTGCCCCTCGGACACCTCTGATAGCCTATTTCCATACATTCTGTATGGCACGTCTAAATATTGGGATGGTTTTAATATTTTGTACCAGCTGTGGAAACTGGTTTGCTGCTAGGTGACTGCAAAAGTGAGATTTGGTAAATAATTATTAGAAATCTTACACTAACACTACGATTGAAACAATAGACAAAAGTATAGCCAAGCAATCGACTAGCAGAGGTAGGTACTCCTAAGTTTTGCAGTTCTTTGCTCTTATGACTAGATGTTCCTGTACGCTGGATGAGAACAATGCTGAAACTGACCACGTGTGATTGAACCTGCGTTAAGCTTCAAGATCAAAGAACAAGGACAAGAATAAAGACTTCGAGGACAGCCAGCAAGAACTTCAGATGGGTCGGTGGTTGCAAAAGCAGCCCTTCGTCTCAAATGGATCCTTCATTGCACGTGATCGGACGTAGGCAGTACTATGATAATCGGTTGCCGTCGTTTTTATGTATATGTATACTAATCTGATTAACATGCAATTAGTTATTCTGTATAACCTGTTTGTGCTAAAGCTGTGGCATGCACGCTAGGTGGAACTATCCCCCGTGCAGCCAGCGCTGCAATGAAGAATGCCTGCTTTCTAAAACTCCAAAACGAGTCTTAGGGAGTTTCTTCGACTGGCTTTTCAGTATCAGGGGTACAAGGGAGGAAAGGAAAAAAAAAAAAAAAAAAAAAAGGCAGCGGTGTGGGAAAGAGAGGGGACCAGGGGAAGGGGCAGGGAGGGACCAGAACGCGGAAGAGGGGAGACAGGGCCCCGAGGGCCCGGGGCTCACCACAGCTCTTGGCACTGCCAGGAGAATTTGCCAGTTGAGACGCTTCTTTCTGCTCCTCTCCCGCTCCCCTCCTCTTCTGTAACTCCGGCGGCGCGGCCGCCCTCCCCCTAGGAGAACACGCGTCTCATAGGTCTTGCGAGACGAGGCCTCCTAGGCACGGAGCCTCGCTCGCTCGCACACTACGTGGCCGTACCGCACCGTCGGTGCCGCATCCGGACCCTGCGGTGCACCTCGGCGGTCTGACCTGCTGCGGACTACGAAGAGGGATCCTTCCACACGCGGAGAGGCAGGCTCTCTCTTGCCTGCAGCGGGAGGCAGCTGCCGGCCGGCCAGCCTTCCATTTCTTCTTCTCTACCTTTCTCTGGCCTCTCCAGCTTCAGCCGCAGCAGCTCCTGCCCGCAGCCGGTAAGCGCCCCGCCTGTCCCTTTGTGCTCCCGCGCCGCGAGGAGAGGGAGGCCGGGCAGAGAC
This sequence comes from Buteo buteo, assembly GCF_964188355.1. NCBI lineage: Eukaryota > Metazoa > Chordata > Aves > Accipitriformes > Accipitridae > Buteo > Buteo buteo. Next base: position 15,414 of record NW_027439392.1, read on the forward strand.
AGCCCGTGCGAGCTTTCCTTGCCGGCGGCGTTTCCTTACCGGGAGGAAGCAACGAGCGCGGCGGCACCTCCCGCCGGTGCCGCATTACCGTTACCGTCGGACGGCACGTGCAGGACCGCGGCAGCCCCGCGCACTCGCAGCCTCCGAGCTGCAGTACCGAACATTGGTCGCCGGGTGGCAGCGGCGAGCGCTTGGCACAACGCGCCAGCGCGCATGCGCGGCACCCCAGCTGCAGTACCGAAGTCTGTTCAACAGGTGGCGGAAGAGAGCGCTGGCGAAACGCGCCGCCACCGCGCGTGCGCGGCTCCGCGCTGCTGTACCGCGTTTCGGTTGCTAGGCAACAGCAGGAGGGCGGCAAAAGGCGCCACCGCGCATGCGCGGCTCCCGACCGCCAGGGCCGCGTTTTGGTTGCCAGGCAACAGCAGGAGCGCCGTCAACCGCGCCGCCGCGCATGCGCGGTTGCCGAGGCGCCATGTCGCGTTTTGGTTGCCAGGCAACAGCGGCGAGCGCCGTAAAAACCGCAGCGCGCATGCGCCCTTGCCGAGCTGCCGTAACGCGTTTCGGTTGCTAGGCAACAGGAGCAGGCCGTAAACCGCGCCGCCGCGCATGCGCGATAGCCGAGGCGTCGTGTCGCGCCTCGGCTGCCAGGCAACAGGGGCCAGCGCCGTAAAAGTCGAACCACGCATGCGCGCTTGACGAGCAGCCGTAAAGCGCCTCGGCTGCCCGGCAACAGCTGGACACACACACCCCCCCCCCCCACCGACGCACTCCACCGCGCATGCGCCCCTCCCCAACGCCACTTCCCACCTTCGGTCACCGGGCAGCAGCAGCCGCATCCCCGTAACGATCCTCTTCGGAGCATCAGCTGCACGAGGGACGACTGACAGCTCAGACCAGTAGAGACCAGACACAGGCGGCAACTACTTACTGGGGGCACAGGGATTACGTTGCCCTGCCCTTTCCCCACTCGCAGCCCGGGCAGTCATCTTCATCGTCTCCGTTCCAAAGAGCACCCGAGTGGCTGGAGCGTTTACAGCAGTCAAGTGCAAAGAACAGACCATTCGGGTGGTCGCTTCTGCCCCTGCCCTCCCCACCCCGTTATCTACAGAGGAGAAGCAGCACAGGGAACCTGCAAATGGGGGGGGGGGGGAGGGGGGGGGGGGTCCCCTGGAGCAAGCCCCAAGGACTGCTGTATCCCCTCTGAATGTGGCATCAGGGTTGCGCGAGCGACAGCAGCCAGCCAACAGATGCTGGCGAGAGATTTAAAAAAAAAAAATAACGCCTGGTTCCGGTGACAGCCTGAAGGCAGGCCACAAGAGACCCAAAGCTGCTCTGTGCCAGAGGGGCAGCTCTGTCCAGCAGGAAACGCCGCGTCCCAGCGCACCAGATGCCAGCGGCCCACCTGCAAGCCAGCGATACCCTGGCGACCCTGGGGCTCGGTTGGGGTGGGCGCACCTTTCCTCACCTCTGAGCCATCAGAACTCTGCTCTCCCAATCCTACACGCACGCAAGGCTTCTTGTGCGGGGCTCGTCTCTTATCGAAGAGACGCTGCACGGTGTTACTTACCGCCCCGCCCTCCGGCGTGCAAAGGAATCAGCCGTGAAGCAGGGATAGCAAAGAGGCCTGTCGGGATATTAGTAGTCCTCAGCAGACGACCGTAGAGCCCTCGAGGTTCCATCTTTGCTCCCTACAGGAGCGTGGCTCCGCACTCCTTGCCGCTCCCGCCGGCAAGCGACACAATTGCCCTTTGCTGCCTGCAACAGGCAGTACCTGCACGGCCCCAGTAATGCCGCTTACAGAGCGAGAGGCGCTCGCTATAAAGCGGCAATGAAGAACAAGGACGGCCCGTCAAGATGGCAGGACGAACATAGAGAGCCTCCAGCATTAGCCAGGCAGGGCTTGCAACTCACCTCGTGTCGTGGTTTAACGCCAGCCAGCAAGAAAGCCCCACGCGACCGCTCGCTCGCTCCCCCGCCCCCAGTGGGACGGGGAGACAATCGGAAGGGCGAAAGTGAGAAAACTCGTGGCTTGAAACGAAAACAGTCTAATCATTTAAAAGACAACAACAACAACAACAACAACAACAACAACAACTTGTAAGGAAAAGAAGAAAAAAAAATGACAGAGAATGGGGTGCAGGCAGCATGCCAGGGGTCTGGAGCCTGACGGATGATGGGGAGCGGGGGGTGGAATGTGGAGGAGGGAAAGGAAGCGGGGGGGACGACGGGGGGGATGGGACAGGAGATAGAAGAGCAGGGGATGCGGGGGGAAACAACTCGCGTGGGTTAAAAACTCGAATGGGTGAAGGGGGCGGGCTGGAGCAGCAGGGGGCATATATGGGGGAGAAACACACGCCGGGGAGAGGGTAGGTGAGGGTACAGAGGTGCATGGGGGGACACGGGGGGGAGATGACCTACCCCAGGGAGCCCACCCAGGATGATCCACAGCAGGTAACTCACCTGGGATAACCCGCAACAGAGCATCCACACCAGATCATCCACACTGGGAGGACCCCCAGCAACGCCCCTCAAACTGCTTGTGCTTCACCCCCAGTCTTCCCCAAACTGGGGAGTTTTTTGCTTTTTCAAAATACTCAGTTTGGGGTGTGTTTCAGTGCTTTTCCACAACATAAAAAGGGGTGATCTTTCGGTTGTGGGTTTGTGCATGAAAATGGGGTGGGTTTTTTGCTTTGCAGCTGCACCAATCCAGGCGGATTTGGCTTTCCCAGGAGTCCCAAAGTCGTTTGTTTTTTCCCCGTTGCAGACCCAGAATCAGGGGGTTTGGGGTTGTCCTGGTTTCAGCTGGAATAAAGTTCATTTTCTTCCGAGTAGCTGGTACAGGGCCATTTTGGATTTAGGGTGAGAATAACGTTGACAACACCCCGATGCTGTAGTTGTTGCTAAGCAGTGTTTATACTAAGTCAGGGACCTTCCATCTCCTCATACCGCCCTGCCAGCAGAGGCTGGGGGCGCACAAGAAGAGTCGCTGAGCTAAAGCAGGATTCCAGGTAAACAGGTCAGCTCGAAATACACCACCTCCTTTAAAAGTTAAGAGCGATTTGAACACTTAAAATCAGCATTTAGGCTAATCGATACCATTTTGAACACCTTCTTAGCATACAAGTAAACACTCTTGCCGGTGTTGGAAAACGTCTCCTCCCTTCCTTACAGCACCGCTGCAGGGAGATAACCCTGGGAGGCTGCGGGACGAGGTCGTACGCAATCAGAATCTACGCTTACGGATCCACCACAACAGCTACAGCCCTTGCGCTGCTGCTGCTGCTGCTTTGCATCTTGCTCGTTTGGTGAATAAAGCTGAAAGTGAAGTGGAAAACTCCAAAGAGCAAAAGGAAAAATAAAGAATAAATCTCAATCATTCACTTTACACTAAAAAGGCGTGCCCATGTTTATATACGTCCAATAAAAATACTTATACTGTAAAAGTATTTCATTTTCCTTTCCCATTACCTTAACTTGCACAGCTCTGAATACATACCATTAAATTATCTCTCTCCAAAGTACACAGTTATAATGGGACTAGGGGTTTTTGTGCGTGTTACAGAACGCGGAGGGACACCTGGCCAGCTGAGCTGCCCAAGAGAGGTGCTACTGAACTGCCAGGGAAACGCACCATTGAAAGCCAGACAGAAAGAAAGTACTTCAGAGCACTCCGTCAAAACATCAGGAAAAAAAACCCATAACATTCAGTTGCCTCTCTTTTTAAACGTTTAGAAAAATACCTAACTGCTTACATACACCTAACAAATCAAATACTACAGCTATTTGGCAGTTAGTTTAAACAATGCAAGTCAATTTGTAAAATCCCCAGGGCTGCAATACCTCAGACTACCAAAAAGGACTGGCGGGTTTCCTAATGCTTTTGGCAGTACTGAAGCAGGCAGAGCAACACGTTTTCATGTTATCTCGACTGTTACAACTGAGAAACCAAAGACCAGTGATGCCACCAAGTTTAGGAAGATGGGCTGTGCTTGGGTCTTTGGAAGGAAATTGACTTTTTTTTTTTTTTTCTTTTTTTAAAAGAGAGTGAAAAGTCTCGTTACTGATGACTTCTACTGTCAAGTCGATCACCTCTGAAGATCCACTCTGATGGGAAGTTCCTAAAACAAAATCTCTTTGAGAGAGAAAGACTTCCATTTTGGAAAATCTCTTTCCAACTGAAGTCAAAATTACACACTGTAGGTTCAAGGAAAAAATACATTACTGAAGCAGTAACTCATCAAAAACACCTCAGGACTCACTGTCACTAGTTACAAGGCTGCTAATGCTTCCTGGGAAAGCCTGGAAAACACACAGATGCGACGCCCGTTTTGTCCTGTTTTGTCCACGTCTCTTCTTTGACCTTGATTGCTTTTAGTACAGATGCTAATTATCTCCGTAACGTTTTTGAGTACTACTAGAAGATATTTAAAAAAAAATCATTGACTGTAAAAGCATAAAGCTTTTATCATGAAAACAAAGGCTGTTTCTTCTGAACAGCTGAACTCTTACGAACAGTTCCTTCCCTCTTTTAGGACAAAATTATTTTCACAGTATCATTTACTAGCAAGCACACAGCAACAGAAGATTATGCTTTCAGGAAGAGAAAATAAACTGCGGGAAGTAAACTTTGTATAGGTGTAACATGCTCCGGAACAGAACTTATTTTTAGTATTTCTGTTAAAATATTTCATGTAAAAAAAAGTAGAAGGAGAGTTGGCACACTCTCAACGTTAAAGTCCGTACCGCAAGTACCTTTGGAAAAATGCAGACACACATCGTAGGCGTACCTTGTACTTGCAGGCCACTACGGAATCTTTCCATCCGTCTCGTACCGTCACGGCAGAAGAAAGGGCAACCACGGCGAAACGGTGCCAGCTGACATCCAGCTGAGAGAAGAAAAAAAAACATTAGCACAAAGCTGGGTAGGAACCCAAAGCTGCCCTTTTTTTTTGTGAAGGTTTGTGAAGACAGTACGACTGAGCGGAGGAAAAAGTATTTTTGCGTCATCTACGGTACAGCTGTTGACACAGGCCACTAGAGCTTTTGCATTTTTCAGACAACCGCGCCCTTTTTTTTTTCCTTTCTTTTTTTGACTCATCGGCAACTTTACTTTCACTAGAACTCACTTTCCTAGATACACGCAGGTGACAGACACAGAGACCTACCTACATTTTCTCAAGCCTTAGTATAGCCGAGGCTTCATCACCCTATACGTCCCAAGTTGAGTATTTTTGCTAAAGAGCACAGCAACGCATCTGTCCTTGTGAACTGCCTCGTTGCAAAAAAGGAATCATTTTTTCCAGGCCGTTGCTCCAAACGGGCAAGATCTTTTAAAACCGCAGTTGTGCCACCAAACCCGCTCAGGGTCCCTCCTAGCTTTTGACCGCCCTGAGATTTAACAGGCACACGCTCCATTCCATCTTCCAACAGCAAAAATACGCTAACGCTCTCGGACCCAGAGCGCAACCCTACGGATGTCCACGCACACAGCCTGCCGTTTTGATGAGGAGCCACCCAGCATCCCTGCGAGCACAGCTGCACGCGCCAGATCGGTTTCCCCTACGCCGCGAGTTACCGGTTTCGGTGAACGTAGTTTCTGACGCTTTAAACTGAAAACCGTATCTCGACACTTCGCCACAGCAGAAACGACCCATCGCCAGAACGCGACAAAAACGCAGTAACACCAATTGCAAACCCACAGCAGCAACAGCTCCAGAAATATTTAGACCAGGAACAAGGGAGAAAAACAAAACAGCTTCATCTCACGCACAGGGGAGCGGCAGGCAGAGAAAAGGGTCGGCATTCTGAGCCCTTACAGAAAACGGGCATTCTCCTTCCGTTCCTCAGCCCGTCCGTGAAGGTCTAAATACCGCAACACTACTACGGCAACGTCGAGAGTAGGGAACAGCAGCCCTGCCACCGGACTTGCCGCTGACCCATGCTATTTACGTAGCAGGACGCGTAAGCAGAGGGACGCGTTTTGCCACACGCAGCCCTGAACTTCCTGAAAATTTACGTTTACCAAAAAAGCCATTTGGAACATATTGCCAAACAACATTCGGCAAGAAAGCTTTGATGCGTTTGACACACGCAAGTTTTTGGTCACTTGCTATTTGCTTCCTGTTGCTGCTGCTGTTCTTCCTTCAGAAATTCTACTCGTCGCCCAGTTATTCACTACTGGTTCAAGCATTTGCCTTCCTGGTATTACCAGCACATTCACAGAGGCAAGTAACTTAATTGCTCTTCTACAGTTATCCAAACGACAATTACAGCCATGAAAGAGAAGGAGAGGTCAGGCAGCAGAAGAGCTCTGCAGGCTGGCACCAGTCAATATTGCACTCTCTAAAACCAAACAACAACAAAACAAAACCGTGACCCTGTATCCTTCTTTTTTTTTTTTTTTTCCTTCTTCTTTCAGAGCTCATCCCTGCCTCAGCATTTTGTCTTGTCAGAGCACGAAGCGCAGGTGATCCGTACCCTGACGACTTCTGCGTGTGATGAATGCCTGTTCAGAAATAGTCCAGATCTGCAAGACTGGTGTCATTTCTATGGTTTTAATCATCATAACTCACATTTTATTTACTCACGCATTTGTGAGGAAACTAATTAACTTTTAGACACTGCCTCTCCTTTTTTTGGGGGGGTGGGGGGGGGGTGGAAATGTGTTAGAGACTGAAAAACATTACAATTCAGAGCTCCCAACCACGAGGGAGCGGCGGAGAAATCAATGAAAGCAAAGACCAACAGCAGCAACGTCAACTGGAAGTTGGCTTTCATTCCGATCACGTACTTAAGCGACTCTCCTTGCAAGTCTATGCCTCGGTCCTAGGAATGACTAGTCCCTTTTTGGAAGGACAAACTTTTTCACTTAAAAGTCCTAGACTGAAGACTCCGCTGAACGGAATGGGGATTGTCCCACGGGACAACATGCCGTCAACACTCTTAATGGGGAAGGAAAAAAAAAAAACCCCAAATAAAAATCAAGTTTAAGTACCAGTTCCCATCACGTTTCACTCATTACATTTCTACTGGCATCTAGGTGCTCAAAAATGAACTACAGGGACACCACATATTCCTAAAAATTCAGTTATACATAAAAAAGTAAAAGGCTATTTCCAACTTGCCCATAAAAATCAGTATGAACAGAGAGAAGAGAAACACTCGACCCTGAAGAAGCTAACAGGCAGCTCTGAATTTACCAGACAGGAAATTTCATTCTTTCCCCTGAAACAAAAACACATCAAGGGACCAGTTCAGGAACAGGGCGCGATCTGTTAACAGCAATTTTTCCATCGTCTTTTCTGCACTAGCAGCAAATTTGCCTTCCCTGTGGGTTTAACGTGGAGCACCTGTAGTGCCCTCGAACTCGCAAGTGTTTCTCTCCGCCCCCCCAGCCCGATACGTGCGATTACCTGAGCAGCAAGCGGAATTAACCACGCAGGATTTTCTTCGTGCGACGCGGAAGGTGACACTGGGAGAAGAGGAGACAAAGAAATGAACCTGCTTGTCACACCCAGCCAACGGTGAAAAGGCAGGGGAGGATTCTGCCGGAAGGGCTCTGCACCCCAGGAGCTCCCGCCGGCCGGTTTCTCTCCCCTTTGCCCGGTACCGAGGGGATGACGACACCTCGCGCGCGTCCCCTCGCGGGGGGGGCTGCCCCAGGTGAGCCGGGGGACCCCCACCTCGCTTCTGCCCGCGGGAACGGACCGGGAGAGACACTCCACGCAGAGAGAGGAGCGTGGCGTGGATTGCATGCCCGAGGGAAGAGGCCGGGCTCCCCGCTGGCAGAAGGACAACTCGCCTCCCTGCTGCTCGGAGCTGCTTGCTGCGGACAGCCCTGCCTGCGCCCGGCCGCTCTTCGGCCGTGCTGGGAGCGCGGTCCGGCCGACAGACGCCCCAGCGAAAAGACGCTCCAGCTAATCGCGCCTCCTGCTCGTTACAGCTGCAGGTACTTTTGCCTCTGGCTAATGCACGCTCCAGACAGCGGACACCCCGCCTCGTTCCAGCTCCCGCTTGCTACAGTTCTGGCTCCTTGAAGCCCCAGCTCCGCACTGAAGCTCCGGCTGATTTCAGCTGCTTCTCCTTACAAGCTCCAGCTATGTGCAACGGTCTGGGCTTTCCATAAGGTTATCTATCAACTGCTGTCAACACTGGAGCGTTAGGATTAAACATCAGAGTTACACGCCAAGTAAATATCCATTAGTTTGGGCGATTAATTACTTGACGACTATTCTGAGCGGCGCAGAAAGAAGAGCTGGACTCAAAGAGGGCACGTGGGGTCTGAAAAGCACCTTTCCCCCCCGCAGACCATCACAGATGTTGAGTTCGGCCTGCTGCGTGCCGGCCTCCCGCACTTCGGCGTCCGACACAACCAGACCCCCATCTCCGGGGAGGGACCACGCACCCTGCCTGCCCCCCGCTTCCCCCCGCAGCCCCCAACACCCTCCCACCCGCCTGCAAAACCAGCCAAGCCGGCTCCCGCTTTTGGCCCCCACACCAGCTGACTCGGGGCCCATTTGGGAGCCAAAAAACCCGGCCGCTGAGCCTGTTCTCAAGGCCCAAACACGCAGGGCCGGACCTCTGTTTCTGGGCCCAAAGCTGCGCAGCTCGGTCTGTTTCCGAGCCCCCAAATCAGCCACGCGAGCCTGTTGTCAAGCCCCAGGAACGGAAAACTTGTTCTCCATTTCTGACCCTGCAGTGCCCACGGGCGACGCCGAGCGTAGCCACCCCACAGCCCTGCACCCCCGGGGCCCCACACGTAGTTTCGGGGAGTGCTCGGGACCTGCGGAGGGCCCGGCCCCACGCCTCTGCGGGGCAGCCCCAGCACAGGCAGGGCGTCGCTTCACGATTGCCGTTTCAGGCTTTATTTCCCCGCCACCAGCGGCACGGCCAGGCCCCCACCCCAAACCCCCCAGCCGAAGCACCCCCGCGGGTAGCCGGGCCAAGCCACCCGGAAAACAAGAAAACCAAAGAGGGAACAAGACAGAGACCGTGGGGAAAGGCAAGGAGAAGGACACAGAAACAGAGAGAGCGCGGGAGGGATAGGGAGCAGGACAGAGAGATGGAGCAAGAAAGGAAAAAAGGACGGGAGGCAGAACCAAGGGAAAGAGAGACAAGGATGGGGAGCAGGACAAAGGGACGGAAGAGGAAAAAAAAAATAGCAACGGGCTGCAGGACAGAGATGAAGGGATTCAATAGACACAGGGAGCATGACAGAAGGACAGAGAGGAGACAGACAAAAGGGACAAAGAGCAGGCCAGCATCGGAGGGGAAAAAACCAGCTGCGATGGGCAGTGGGAGAGAGATACGGAAAAAGAAAAAAATACTGAGGAACAGAAAAAAGAAAGAAGCGACAGCTAGCTGGACAGGGGGACACAGTTAGAAAGGGCGGGAGAGGGAACGGGGCAGAGAAAGACAGACAGAAAAGGTAGCGAAAGAAAGCAAGGCAGAGGGACAGCAAACAGGGCGGGGGGGGGGAAGGGACAGGGGTCTGGACAGAGGTGGAGAAATAAGCAGCAGGGACAGAGAAAAAGAGACAGAAAGAGGGACAGGGAACATGGCAGAGAAGGAAAAATGAGGACAGCGGCAGGACGGAGATCAAAAACTGGGACGGTCCTCAGGACAGAGAGGAATACGAATACGAGCAGGGAGCGGGACAAAGGGATACAGCGAGAAACGACGGGACAGGAAGCAAGACAGCGCGACAGACAAGAACAATGACAACGAGAGAGAGAGAGCGTGCGCGTGAGAAGCACAGGGGGTTGGGAAATTTAGAAAGAGAGGTATCAGGAGCCCTGCAGAGAGAGGGAGGGTGAATAAAAAAAGGGGCAGGAAGCAGCACAAAGGGTCACAGAGAGTAAGAGATGAACAGGAAGGAGGACGGGGACAGTGAGATCCAGAATGACAAAAATAAACAGCAACGGCGAGCAAGACAAAGGGATAGAGACAGAAACAGAAAGTAGGAAGAAGAGAGATAGGAAGGCAGGGACACAGAGCGACACGTACAGGTACGGAGAGGAAAAGAACACTAGGGGAACAGGCCAGAGAAATTGGGAGGCGGGGAAAGAGGCGGATGCAGATCAGGACAAGGAGATGGAAAAGGAAAAAACAGCGACTGGCTGCAGGACAAAGACGGGGCGGGGAGAGGGAGAGGGAGCAGGACAAGAACGCAGAGAGAAAAAGAAAGGGGGGCAGTCGAAGGAAAGGGGGGGGGGAAGAGGGAGCAGGACAAGAGAATAGACAGAAGAGGAGAGGTACAGGGAAGCAAAATAAAAATAATAAAAAACAAACAAACAAACAAAAAAGTCACAGCAGCAAGAGAAAGCGAGGGGGTCAGGAGAGGGGGAGGGAGGGAGGGACCGGGAGGCACAAGAGGAGCGACAGGGCCCCGGAGGCCCAGGACTCACCACAGCTCTCGCTCTTGGAGCTGCCAGGAGACCTTGCCAGTGCAGACGCTTCTTTCTCCTTCTCTCCTCCCTTCCTCTTCTGTAACTCCAGTCGCTTGGCTCTCCTCCACATAACGGAACACGCGAGCGTCTCGCGGCTCTTACGAGATGAGGCCTCCTAGACACGTAGCCTCGCTCGCTCGCTCACTACGTGGCCGTACCGCGCTGCTGGTCATGCATACAGACCCTGGCAGCCTGACCTGCTGCGGACTACGAGGAGGGATCCTCCCACACCCAGAGAGGCAGGCTCTCTCTTGCCTGCAGCGGGAGGCAGCTGCCAGCCAGATGGCCTTCCGTTTCTTCTTCTTTACTTTTCTGTGGCCTCTCCAGCTTCAGCAGCTCCCGTCCACAGCCAGCAAGCGCTCCGCCTGTCCCTCTGTGCTCCCGCGCCACGAGGAGAGGGAGGCCAGGCAGAGACAGCCCACGCGAGCCTGAGGCTGCTGCAGTCAACGGCATCCCCGGGGACGAACAGACAACCGCACTCACAGCGTGGCCTCTGGGAGAGGGAAAGAGGCAGCAGTGACCGTTATTACTGTAGCTCGACCCTGGCCAGAGCCCCTCCTTCCGCAGGGGCTTCCGCAGACGCCGCTCGTTCCCCGCGCCGCTGCTAACGGCACCCACGTTCAGGGAGACTCGAGAACATGGGAGGGCCAGCTTGCTGCCCTCACGACAGGGCTCGGGGGCTGCCTGCGGCTACAGCACAGGCTTCAGGGGAGGGGCTGGAGCTGGGGGCAGCCGCACGGGCCGAGCGGGGCCGGGGGAAGGCGCCGGGGGAGCTCCGGCGACTCGGGGAGGCGCCCGCTGGCCGCGCCTGGGGGGTGCCCGCCTCCGTCCCCTCTTCCCTTCTATCGGCTCTCGGGGAACTGCCTGGCGCTGCCCTGGCCCGGCTCGCCTCCGGCGGACCGGGAGCCTGCCGCGGCGGCCGCTTCGCAGCTTCCCGTCCCGCCAGCGCCCGGCGGCCAGCGGGCAGGAGGCACCCCCCCCGCCCCCGCCCCCGCCCCTGCCCCTGCCCCCGCCGGAGGGGATCGCTCGCCTCACCCGCGGTCCCGGCGCTCGCCCGCTGCCGCCCAGACCCGCGCCCTGCGCGCCACCACGCTGCACCCGGACACCGCGCATGCGCCGGAGGGGCCGGAGCCGACGAGCGAACGCCGGGCTGCCCCACGCGCAGGACGGCGCATGCGCCCGGGTCGCGCGTCCGCACGGCTGGTCGGGGAGCGGGTGCAGCGGGAAGCCCGCGGAAAACCACACGAAACCGGCAACGCTCCTGCGTCTGACCTGGTCGGACTCCGGGGGCCGCGGCGGCAGCAAGGACTACGCCGCGCCCGAGAGCCACGCTGCCGCCCGGCCGCCGAGTCCGCGAAAACTACAGCTCCCGGCATGCCCCGGGAGGCAGCCCGCCCTGCTGCCTGACCCCGAGGGGAAGCCGCTTCCGTTTCCGCCCACCCCCACGCCGGCGCAGCCGCAGTTCCCGCCGAGCCCCCAGCGCCGCTCCGGGCAGCTCCGGCGCGCTTTCGCCGCCCGGCTCCGGCACGGCGCGGCGCGGCACCCCCCCGCCCGGCTCCGGCTCCGGGCAGCGGCCGCCGCCGCCGCTCCGTGCGTCCCACACAGACCCCGCCGTCCTCCTCGGGGCTTTCCCCGGAACCCGCCGGCCGGCTGCGCAGCCCCGCCACGGGGCCCGGTGAGCACCCCCCCCGCGCGCGCACGTGGTCCCAGCCGCCCTGCGCCCCCCCCCCCTCGCGCGCACTTGCTCCCAGCCCCCCTGTGAGCCCCTCCCCCGTGCGCACTTCCTCCCAGCCCCCCCGCGCGCACTTGCTCCCAGCTGCCCTGTGAGCGCACTCCCCCCCCCGCGCGCACGTGGTCCCAGCCGCCCTGCGCCCCCCCCCCCGCGCGCACTTGCTCCCAGCCCCCCTGTGAGCCCCCCCCCCCGCGCGCACTTGCTCCCAGCCCCCCTGTGAGCCCCCCCCCCCCGCGCGCACTTGCTCCCAGCCCCCCTGTGAGCCCTCCCCCCCGCGCGCACTTGCTCCCAGCCGCCCTGTGAGCCCACCCCCCCCCCCCGCGCGCACGTGGTCCCAGCCCCCTGTGAGCCCCCAGGGCTCCCCCCCGGCCTCTGCACCGGCGGCCCCCACCTCCCCCGGGCCACCCCCGCCTCCGACGTTCGCCGTCCGAGGGGCGCCCGGCCCCGCTCACCTTCTCCCGAGGGGCAGCCGCAGCCCGGCCACCGCTCCGCTCCGCTCCTGCCTCGGCTCCCACCGGCCCCGCCCCGGCCCCTCCCCCGGCAGCCCCCCCTTTCCAGGGAGGGGACGGCCCCAGCAGCCTCACTGCCCGCACCTGCGGCTCCTCCAGCCCCGGCCCGCAGCTGGGGGACCGAAACCCGGAACAAAACTTCTCAACACCCATGGGAAGTTAAGCAGCAGGCACTTCCTCGATTGAATGAAAGGTGGCAAGAGTCATCTCATTTGGAAGGGGTGTTAACTGGGGTCAAAATACAGATTTGAATACCCATCTTATTTTAGTTCTAAGACTTGGCGATTGCCAGGTATCATCTTTTCCATTTACCCGGGTCCACCAGCGAGGCCACAAGGGAGATTTCTTCCAGAGAGAGGAGAGAGTTATTAAGGCTGAAGTCCACGATTTGCCTTTCTCCTTCATGAAAAGGTGAGTGGATCATATATCATCACTAGTCACCCAAACAGTTAACCCTGAACTTTTCACCTGTCCTTTAATACAGTCAACTCCAAGCTAAATGTTTTCCGTTATTAAGAGGCGACCAAAGATCATGTAAAATATTATTATACTTTCTACAAACACATCCCCATCTGAGAGCTTTAGCTACTAGAGAAAGTCGTTGGAGTTTGGGGTCAGAGGAGCTGCAAGTATAAACCTTCATTCAGCTCTGTTTAGGATGTGTGATTTTTCTCTGGTTGTCTAAACCAGTCTAAATTTCCATAGACGGTCCCGACTCTGGGTGGCTCTAACAAGGATCCTGGAACTCCAGGAAATTCTAAACATCGTTTTATATTTTAAATATGATCCCAAGTTCCTTCCTGCACTTGTCGCTACGGTTTTGGCAACTGACAGCCCCAAGGGCTGCCTGTACAAGTTTCTCCCGAAGGGCGAGTAAATTAATTCTTTTGTCCATGAGGTGGATGGTTTGGTAATGTTATAATTCACAACGCTCTAATTCCTTCTTTCAAATTTAAAAAAAATAATTGCCTTTTAAATCCATCCCATTTAATTTGCTAAAATGATTCTCATTGTTCTGCATCTTTTCTCAAGTTTTGGTTAAATTCAATGTCAGTATTCTCCACGGAACTAGATTTTCATCTGACTTTGGAATCGGAAGGCAGGCTGTTACTGAGGTTCAATTTTGTGTCTTTACAAAACTTTGAATCAGTTACAAAACTAGATTTTTGGTTTTTTAAACCAAATTACAAAAACGGTTAATATCAAGATTAACACAGCTCAAACAATAATTGTTTCATTTTGTTTATCTCATGTTTGGAACCCCTCAAAAAAAAATACATACACCCTCTAAACACACAAAAAGATTATTGCCCTCGACAATATTCCTAATAGCAACCCCAATAGTATAAACTTTACACAGCTGTTTTCCCAAATAGATAATGTGAAACTTACTTATAGATTTTCAGTTTTAAAGGGCCAGTTTCTTTAGACTTCCAATTTCTTGTTGGTGCTTTCTTTATTCTTGAATAATGAAGCCAAGGTTCTTCTCCCAGACCTTTACCGCTATAAGGGTTGTTAAAATGACTCGATACGGTCCTTTCCACTTCTCAGTGATTTTACATACATTCAATCTCCTGGTCGGAAGGGATGCGCTGCTACGTCCAATTCTAAGGGTCCAGCTGTGGAGACATACTGACAAAGTTCTTGAAAAGAATTGCTTAAAGAAATCATAACACCTTTTAAAAACCTATCTCCAAAGGCACTCAAGATACTCAGAACATAGGACTCTTGATATGGTCTTTCATAAAACATTTCATAATGACTTAAATTTTCTTTCTCTTCTGGCTATACTCTGATTCTTAATAGAGCCATGGGTAATGCTTTAACCCACGTGAGGAGTGAGGTTTCCTGACAAATTTTACTCGACTGTTGCTTAAGGGTATAGTTCATTCTCTCTCTCTCTCTCTCTCTCCCCCTCCCTCTCTTCCCCCCCCCCCGCCCCCCCCCCCCGCTTGTGGTCTGTATGGGGTGTGATAGTCTCAATCTATAGATAATACTTTGCTCAGCTTGTCTCATAATCTTTGCTATAAAATGAGGGCCATTGTCAGATGACATTCTTACAGGCACCCCACATTTTGGTATTATCTCTTTGAGCAAGACTTTGACTACTTCCCTTGCTTTCTCGGTGCGACAAGGGAAAGCCTCGGGCCACCCAGTAAAGATATCAACTAAAACTAGGATAGATCCTTCTTTTCAAGGCAATTCTATAAAGTCAATTTGCTAATATTCTCCTAAAAAATTTCCTTATTTCATAATCCCAAAGATGATCTTATTACTGATTCGGGGACATTTTTATATATAAATTTCACATCCGCTTCTAATTGTTTAAACAATCTTTGTCGTATTTCACTTTCTGTTCCCCGATATACTTTGTGATGTTCAGCTCGGGCAATTTCTCTTATTATTGTGGGTGGGACTATTATTTGACCTGTCGGTGTTACAGCCTATCCTGTTTCATTTTGTTAGCCTGCAATCTAATAATTAATTCTTCATCTTTTTCGTTATAATTTGGAGTTTCTTTAGGCAACTTTTTACTTTTCTCTGGAACTAGTGCTAGGATGCCTTTTTCCGCAGCCTCTTTAGCAGCTTTATCGGCCAGTCGGTTACCTGCGTTCGGACCGGTCTTACCTAACTGATGTGCTTTACAGTGCATTATCGTGACTGCTGTTGGTTTTTGAATGGTTTCTAACAATTTCAGTACTTGTTCTGCGTGCTGAATGGTGGTTCCTTGCGCGGGTAACGGTCCTCTTTCTCTCCGTATCGCTCCATGCGCACGTACTACTCCAAAAGCATACTTTGAGTCTGTCCAAAAGTGTTGACTCGCTTTCCTTGACTTAGTTCCAGAGCTCGAATGAGAGCTATCAATTCAGCCTTTTGGGCAGATATCGTCGAAGGCAAAGTTGGCAACACAATTACCTCCTCAGTAGTTATTGTCTATCTTGATAAACGTTTTCCTTCACAGATGGAACCGCTTCCGTCGGCATACAGTTCCCAATCTGTTTCTTCTAGCGGCACATCTCAGAGATCCAGTCAGCTGGAGTAAACTCTTTCGATTGTCTGCAAGCAGTCACGTTCCAGTTCTCCTCCTTTAACTTGATCGGTTGTTGAAAACGCAACAGGGTTAACGGTGGTAGTAGTGTTTAGGTAAACATCATCTTGTTCCAGCCACACCACTTGGTATTTCAGCATCCTGCTAGGGGATACCCAATGCCCCCCTCTCTGTTTTAGCACAACAGTTATCATGTGGGAAACGTACAGTAATCCTTTGTCCTCTAATCCTTTGTCCTCAGGTGAACTTACGAGCTTCCTGGATCAGTAGCACAGTTGCAGCGACGGCTCTCGGACGACCAGAGCATCCCAGACTCACATTACCTAATCGCTTCGAGAAGTAGGCCACAGCTCGCCCACTTGGCCCTACGTATTGGGCCAGGATACCCAGAGCTATACCTCTTCTTTCACGAGCAAAAAGTTCAAGTGTCTTCTTTGTGAGATCTGGCAGGCCTAGGGCTGGCACCCCTCTTACAGCCTGTTTCAGTTCTTGGAAAGTAGCTTTCTCGGCATCGGTCCAATCCATCGTTTGAGGTTTTGAGCTGCTCCTATAAAGGTCGGGCCAGCAAGCCACAATTTATAATCTACAGGTGACACCACTCGACCATTCCCGGCAACGCTCGTCATTAATTTTTTTCGTCTTAGGTTCGGGGAGACGACAAATTGCCTCTTTTCTCTCAGTTCCCAATTGTCTCTGTCCTTTTAGGATTTTAAAACTCATTTAAATAAGTTTCTTCTTTCTGGGTTATTTGGGTTTTTTTCTTTTGACGCTCGATATCCACCGATTCCCCAAAAGTTCAAAAAGTTAATAGTTAGCTTTGTGCATTGTTCTTCCGTCTCAGCTACAATTAACAGATCATCCATATATTTCAGCAAGATTTCTTGATTATTTTCTTTCTTCCAAATCTCTAATTCTCGTGCCAATTGATTTCCAAAAATGGTAAGACTATTCTTAAAGCCTTGAGGCAAGACTGTCCGCGTATATTGTGTTTTTCTCCCAGTCTCAGGATTTTCCCATTCCAAAGCAAAAACCCCTTGACTACTGGGATCCAAGGGAATACGGAAAAAGGCATCTTTTCGGTCTAACACTGTGAACCATTCTTGTTTCTCCGTTAGGGTTGCTAACAAAGTATAAGGATTTGCTACTACCGGATGAATATCTTGTACTATTTGATTTATTGCTCTGAGGAGGTCTTGAACTAATCTACCATCTTTTTCATTAGCCTTTTAACAGGCAAGATCGGGGTGTTATATCTGGATTCGCATTCTATTAACAATTTGTATCTTAAAAATGTTTGTATTACCATTGCTAACCCTTTCCGACTTTCCGGTCTTAGGGGGTATTGTTTAATTCTTACCGGATTCCATCCTGGCTTTAAATCAACTCTCACAGGTTCTGCTTTTTGGATTTACCAGGAACTTCCCAGTCCAGACGATTGGAGTTACAGCATTAGACTTTGACTGGTATAATCTTCTGCTTTCGGTAACCATCCTGTTAACAACAAAGCCACTGCTTCGATACGTTTAGTTTCTGGAATTGAAGTTTTAATCTCTCCATTTTTTAATTTAACTTCTGCCTCTAAGTTCTCAAATAGATCTCTCCTTAACAGGGTTTTAGGAGAATCTGGCACATACAAAAACTGCTGAGTGACCCATTGCTTTCCTAATTTCATTGTTAAAGATTTAAAGAAGGGTCTAGTTTCTCGTTCACTTGTTGCACCGACACCACCAATTTCTTCAAAACTTAACTCTCCCTCTAAGGTATTTAAAACTGAAAAGGTGACTCTAGTGTCAATTCAAATTCCATTTTCTGTTCTCCCGGTTTAGCTGTAACCAGAGGTTCTGCTGGGAGACTCCCCGTCAGATACGTTCACTTAAAAAGAACAAATCTACCTATGGCACTTTATTCCATTTACTCTCTCTCTCCTACAAAACAACAGTAATTGCAATATAGTATTGTAACTCAAAGTTCTGTTTGTTTACCATTTTTCCTGCAATTCACCCCAATGTGCCAATAAACGTCCCAACGGTGATGGTTTTGGTAACTTTTCATCAGCGGTTCCTTTTCCTGCACTCTTATTCTTAAACAATTTTGCTGATGCCTTTATACTTCTATACATTCAAATACCAAATACCAAACAAATGCAAATGACAGTTGTCCCAAATAATACACAAAGTCCAACCCAGCAATAGCTTTCGCTTGTGACTTACGGGCAGACGCCTAGGCTTCCACTGCAGACGGGTACCCTCCAAGCCCCAACCCTGCGAAGCTTTCGCCGCGCCTCACGGGCAGGCTTTCCAAACAAATTCCAAAGCAGCGGCGCCTTACCTTTTTTTCCAGGGAACGCTGCGAGGAGCTTTGCGAGTCGAGGGTGACGGTTCTCCACGAGAATACCTCGGTGCCGGCCGGAGTTCGATCGACACTCGATCTCGTCCAGTCTCACTCGCAAGGTCCCATCTGGGTCGCCAAAACCGTTCCCGAAATCCGGAATAAAACTCCTTAACACCAACCTGAAGTTAAGCAGCGGGCACTTTGTTTATCGCAGCGCTGGGGACACGGGGGATCGCTCCTCCAAAGGCGTGTCCCGCTTAGTATCAAAATCCATCAGTTTTTACAGACTTTTCCTGTCAGGTCATTGTTACCTAAGCTCCTTCCGTAAAAATGCATACTATGCTCGTTCTTAAATTTAACCTTTATAATGATCGGTCCTTTGATTATATAACCTTATCAATATTCTTATTTAAAAACAATCATTGGTCAGTTACACTTAGCTCTGCTGACTGGCATCTTCGATCCTCAAATGGAGATGGGAAGGGTAAGGGGGTTTCCAAGCAGCAAACTGGCGTCCCCGACGGTTTCCTTAGTTTCCTGAAACAGAAGGTAGGAGAACCAGTAACTTCCTGGTGAGGTTTCTAGGGTTAGCTCATTCAAACTTTAACAATATTAAGGTTCCTAGAGTCACGCGTAACACAGCTCCTCCTAAAGTTTCTATGGCTACGTTTCAAACTTAACGATCCTATACGTTATGCTTCACAATTTTACTTCTTAATCAAACCTAACTCTTCTATGTGATTAAATTTTGATTTCTTTACCGGAATATTTGCAACAGCTGGAGCCCAGCAGGAACAGGGGGGACACGGCCCGACCCCCCCAGCGCCTCACCTCCTCCTCCCCTGGGCTCCCTCACGGCCCCTCCACTCGTGCAAAGGGAGCGTAAACGCAGCCCGGAGGGCAAAGGGGACGGGCGGCCAGCGTTTATTCAGTCAGTCGCGTGCCTATCGAGTCCTGCCAGCGAGTCTGCTCTGGGGCTCGGGGCGCCCCCCGGCGCTCCCTCTGCCCCTCGGACACCTCTGATAGCCTATTTCCATACATTCTGTATGGCACGTCTAAATATTGGGATGGTTTTAATATTTTGTACCAGCTGTGGAAACTGGTTTGCTGCTAGGTGACTGCAAAAGTGAGATTTGGTAAATAATTATTAGAAATCTTACACTAACACTACGATTGAAACAATAGACAAAAGTATAGCCAAGCAATCGACTAGCAGAGGTAGGTACTCCTAAGTTTTGCAGTTCTTTGCTCTTATGAGTAGATGTTCCTGTACGCTGGATGAGAACAATGCTGAAACTGACCACGTGTGATTGAACCTGCGTTAAGCTTCAAGATCAAAGAACAAGGACAAGAATAAAGACTTCGAGGACAGCCAGCAAGAACTTCAGATGGGTCGGTGGTTGCAAAAGCAGCCCTTCGTCTCAAATGGATCCTTCATTGCACGTGATCGGACGTAGGCAGTACTATGATAATCGGTTGCCGTCGTTTTTATGTATATGTATACTAATCTGATTAACATGCAATTAGTTATTCTGTATAACCTGTTTGTGCTAAAGCTGTGGCATGCACGCTAGGTGGAACTATCCCCCGTGCAGCCAGCGCTGCAATGAAGAATGCCTGCTTTCTAAAACTCCAAAACGAGTCTTAGGGAGTTTCTTCGACTGGCTTTTCAGTATCAGGGGTACAAGGGAGGAAAGGAAAAAAAAAAAAAAAAAAAAAAGGCAGCGGTGTGGGAAAGAGAGGGGACCAGGGGAAGGGGCAGGGAGGGACCAGAACGCGGAAGAGGGGAGACAGGGCCCCGAGGGCCCGGGGCTCACCACAGCTCTTGGCACTGCCAGGAGAATTTGCCAGTTGAGACGCTTCTTTCTGCTCCTCTCCCGCTCCCCTCCTCTTCTGTAACTCCGGCGGCGCGGCCGTCCTCCCCCTAGGAGAACACGCGTCTCATAGGTCTTGCGAGACGAGGCCTCCTAGGCACGGAGCCTCGCTCGCTCGCACACTACGTGGCCGTACCGCACCGTCGGTGCCGCATCCGGACCCTGCGGTGCACCTCGGCGGTCTGACCTGCTGCGGACTACGAAGAGGGATCCTTCCACACGCGGAGAGGCAGGCTCTCTCTTGCCTGCAGCGGGAGGCAGCTGCCGGCCGGCCAGCCTTCCATTTCTTCTTCTCTACCTTTCTCTGGCCTCTCCAGCTTCAGCCGCAGCAGCTCCTGCCCGCAGCCGGTAAGCGCCCCGCCTGTCCCTTTGTGCTCCCGCGCCGCGAGGAGAGGGAGGCCGGGCAGAGACAGCCCGTGCGAGCTTTCCTTGCCGGCGGCGTTTCCTTACCGGGAGGAAGCAACGAGCGCGGCGGCACCTCCCGCCGGTGCCGCATTACCGTTACCGTCGGACGGCACGTGCAGGACCGCGGCAGCCCCGCGCACTCGCAGCCTCCGAGCTGCAGTACCGAACATTGGTCGCCGGGTGGCAGCGGCGAGCGCTTGGCACAACGCGCCAGCGCGCATGCGCGGCACCCCAGCTGCAGTACCGAAGTCTGTTCAACAGGTGGCGGAAGAGAGCGCTGGCGAAACGCGCCGCCACCGCGCGTGCGCGGCTCCGCGCTGCTGTACCGCGTTTCGGTTGCTAGGCAACAGCAGGAGGGCGGCAAAAGGCGCCACCGCGCATGCGCGGCTCCCGACCGCCAGGGCCGCGTTTTGGTTGCCAGGCAACAGCAGGAGCGCCGTCAACCGCGCCGCCGCGCATGCGCGGTTGCCGAGGCGCCATGTCGCGTTTTGGTTGCCAGGCAACAGCGGCGAGCGCCGTAAAAACCGCAGCGCGCATGCGCCCTTGCCGAGCTGCCGTAACGCGTTTCGGTTGCTAGGCAACAGGAGCAGGCCGTAAACCGCGCCGCCGCGCATGCGCGATAGCCGAGGCGTCGTGTCGCGCCTCGGCTGCCAGGCAACAGGGGCCAGCGCCGTAAAAGTCGAACCACGCATGCGCGCTTGACGAGCAGCCGTAAAGCGCCTCGGCTGCCCGGCAACAGCTGGACACACACCCCCCCCCCCCACCGACGCACTCCACCGCGCATGCGCCCCTCCCCAACGCCACTTCCCACCTTCGGTCACCGGGCAGCAGCAGCCGCATCCCCGTAACGATCCTCTTCGGAGCATCAGCTGCACGAGGGACGACTGACAGCTCAGACCAGTAGAGACCAGACACAGGCGGCAACTACTTACTGGGGGCACAGGGATTACGTTGCCCTGCCCTTTCCCCACTCGCAGCCCGGGCAGTCATCTTCATCGTCTCCGTTCCAAAGAGCACCCGAGTGGCTGGAGCGTTTACAGCAGTCAAGTGCAAAGAACAGACCATTCGGGTGGTCGCTTCTGCCCCTGCCCTCCCCACCCCGTTATCTACAGAGGAGAAGCAGCACAGGGAACCTGCAAATGGGGGGGGGGGGGAGGGGGGGGGGGGTCCCCTGGAGCAAGCCCCAAGGACTGCTGTATCCCCTCTGAATGTGGCATCAGGGTTGCGCGAGCGACAGCAGCCAGCCAACAGATGCTGGCGAGAGATTTAAAAAAAAAAAAATAACGCCTGGTTCCGGTGACAGCCTGAAGGCAGGCCACAAGAGACCCAAAGCTGCTCTGTGCCAGAGGGGCAGCTCTGTCCAGCAGGAAACGCCGCGTCCCAGCGCACCAGATGCCAGCGGCCCACCTGCAAGCCAGCGATACCCTGGCGACCCTGGGGCTCGGTTGGGGTGGGCGCACCTTTCCTCACCTCTGAGCCATCAGAACTCTGCTCTCCCAATCCTACACGCACGCAAGGCTTCTTGTGCGGGGCTCGTCTCTTATCGAAGAGACGCTGCACGGTGTTACTTACCGCCCCGCCCTCCGGCGTGCAAAGGAATCAGCCGTGAAGCAGGGATAGCAAAGAGGCCTGTCGGGATATTAGTAGTCCTCAGCAGACGACCGTAGAGCCCTCGAGGTTCCATCTTTGCTCCCTACAGGAGCGTGGCTCCGCACTCCTTGCCGCTCCCGCCGGCAAGCGACACAATTGCCCTTTGCTGCCTGCAACAGGCAGTACCTGCACGGCCCCAGTAATGCCGCTTACAGAGCGAGAGGCGCTCGCTATAAAGCGGCAATGAAGAACAAGGACGGCCCGTCAAGATGGCAGGACGAACATAGAGAGCCTCCAGCATTAGCCAGGCAGGGCTTGCAACTCACCTCGTGTCGTGGTTTAACGCCAGCCAGCAAGAAAGCCCCACGCGACCGCTCGCTCGCTCCCCCGCCCCCAGTGGGACGGGGAGACAATCGGAAGGGCGAAAGTGAGAAAACTCGTGGCTTGAAACGAAAACAGTCTAATCATTTAAAAGAAACAACAACAACAACAACAACAACAACAACAACTTGTAAGGAAAAGAAGAAAAAAAAATGACAGAGAATGGGGTGCAGGCAGCATGCCAGGGGTCTGGAGCCTGACGGATGATGGGGAGCGGGGGGTGGAATGTGGAGGAGGGAAAGGAAGCGGGGGGGACGACGGGGGGGATGGGACAGGAGATAGAAGAGCAGGGGATGCGGGGGGAAACAACTCGCGTGGGTTAAAAACTCGAATGGGTGAAGGGGGCGGGCTGGAGCAGCAGGGGGCATATATGGGGGAGAAACACACGCCGGGGAGAGGGTAGGTGAGGGTACAGAGGTGCATGGGGGGACACGGGGGGGAGATGACCTACCCCAGGGAGCCCACCCAGGATGATCCACAGCAGGTAACTCACCTGGGATAACCCGCAACAGAGCATCCACACCAGATCATCCACACTGGGAGGACCCCCAGCAACGCCCCTCAAACTGCTTGTGCTTCACCCCCAGTCTTCCCCAAACTGGGGAGTTTTTTGCTTTTTCAAAATACTCAGTTTGGGGTGTGTTTCAGTGCTTTTCCACAACATAAAAAGGGGTGATCTTTCGGTTGTGGGTTTGTGCATGAAAATGGGGTGGGTTTTTTGCTTTGCAGCTGCACCAATCCAGGCGGATTTGGCTTTCCCAGGAGTCCCAAAGTCGTTTGTTTTTTCCCCGTTGCAGACCCAGAATCAGGGGGTTTGGGGTTGTCCTGGTTTCAGCTGGAATAAAGTTCATTTTCTTCCGAGTAGCTGGTACAGGGCCATTTTGGATTTAGGGTGAGAATAACGTTGACAACACCCCGATGCTGTAGTTGTTGCTAAGCAGTGTTTATACTAAGTCAGGGACCTTCCATCTCCTCATACCGCCCTGCCAGCAGAGGCTGGGGGCGCACAAGAAGAGTCGCTGAGCTAAAGCAGGATTCCAGGTAAACAGGTCAGCTCGAAATACACCACCTCCTTTAAAAGTTAAGAGCGATTTGAACACTTAAAATCAGCATTTAGGCTAATCGATACCATTTTGAACACCTTCTTAGCATACAAGTAAACACTCTTGCCGGTGTTGGAAAACGTCTCCTCCCTTCCTTACAGCACCGCTGCAGGGAGATAACCCTGGGAGGCTGCGGGACGAGGTCGTACGCAATCAGAATCTACGCTTACGGATCCACCACAACAGCTACAGCCCTTGCGCTGCTGCTGCTGCTGCTTTGCATCTTGCTCGTTTGGTGAATAAAGCTGAAAGTGAAGTGGAAAACTCCAAAGAGCAAAAGGAAAAATAAAGAATAAATCTCAATCATTCACTTTACACTAAAAAGGCGTGCCCATGTTTATATACGTCCAATAAAAATACTTATACTGTAAAAGTATTTCATTTTCCTTTCCCATTACCTTAACTTGCACAGCTCTGAATACATACCATTAAATTATCTCTCTCCAAAGTACACAGTTATAATGGGACTAGGGGTTTTTGTGCGTGTTACAGAACGCGGAGGGACACCTGGCCAGCTGAGCTGCCCAAGAGAGGTGCTACTGAACTGCCAGGGAAACGCACCATTGAAAGCCAGACAGAAAGAAAGTACTTCAGAGCACTCCGTCAAAACATCAGGAAAAAAAACCCATAACATTCAGTTGCCTCTCTTTTTAAACGTTTAGAAAAATACCTAACTGCTTACATACACCTAACAAATCAAATACTACAGCTATTTGGCAGTTAGTTTAAACAATGCAAGTCAATTTGTAAAATCCCCAGGGCTGCAATACCTCAGACTACCAAAAAGGACTGGCGGGTTTCCTAATGCTTTTGGCAGTACTGAAGCAGGCAGAGCAACACGTTTTCATGTTATCTCGACTGTTACAACTGAGAAACCAAAGACCAGTGATGCCACCAAGTTTAGGAAGATGGGCTGTGCTTGGGTCTTTGGAAGGAAATTGACTTTTTTTTTTTTTTTCTTTTTTTAAAAGAGAGTGAAAAGTCTCGTTACTGATGACTTCTACTGTCAAGTCGATCACCTCTGAAGATCCACTCTGATGGGAAGTTCCTAAAACAAAATCTCTTTGAGAGAGAAAGACTTCCATTTTGGAAAATCTCTTTCCAACTGAAGTCAAAATTACACACTGTAGGTTCAAGGAAAAAATACATTACTGAAGCAGTAACTCATCAAAAACACCTCAGGACTCACTGTCACTAGTTACAAGGCTGCTAATGCTTCCTGGGAAAGCCTGGAAAACACACAGATGCGACGCCCGTTTTGTCCTGTTTTGTCCACGTCTCTTCTTTGACCTTGATTGCTTTTAGTACAGATGCTAATTATCTCCGTAACGTTTTTGAGTACTACTAGAAGATATTTAAAAAAAAATCATTGACTGTAAAAGCATAAAGCTTTTATCATGAAAACAAAGGCTGTTTCTTCTGAACAGCTGAACTCTTACGAACAGTTCCTTCCCTCTTTTAGGACAAAATTATTTTCACAGTATCATTTACTAGCAAGCACACAGCAACAGAAGATTATGCTTTCAGGAAGAGAAAATAAACTGCGGGAAGTAAACTTTGTATAGGTGTAACATGCTCCGGAACAGAACTTATTTTTAGTATTTCTGTTAAAATATTTCATGTAAAAAAAAGTAGAAGGAGAGTTGGCACACTCTCAACGTTAAAGTCCGTACCGCAAGTACCTTTGGAAAAATGCAGACACACATCGTAGGCGTACCTTGTACTTGCAGGCCACTACGGAATCTTTCCATCCGTCTCGTACCGTCACGGCAGAAGAAAGGGCAACCACGGCGAAACGGTGCCAGCTGACATCCAGCTGAGAGAAGAAAAAAAAACATTAGCACAAAGCTGGGTAGGAACCCAAAGCTGCCCTTTTTTTTTGTGAAGGTTTGTGAAGACAGTACGACTGAGCGGAGGAAAAAGTATTTTTGCGTCATCTACGGTACAGCTGTTGACACAGGCCACTAGAGCTTTTGCATTTTTCAGACAACCGCGCCCTTTTTTTTTTCCTTTCTTTTTTTGACTCATCGGCAACTTTACTTTCACTAGAACTCACTTTCCTAGATACACGCAGGTGACAGACATAGAGACCTACCTACATTTTCTCAAGCCTTAGTATAGCCGAGGCTTCATCACCCTATACGTCCCAAGTTGAGTATTTTTGCTAAAGAGCACAGCAACGCATCTGTCCTTGTGAACTGCCTCGTTGCAAAAAAGGAATCATTTTTTCCAGGCCGTTGCTCCAAACGGGCAAGATCTTTTAAAACCGCAGTTGTGCCACCAAACCCGCTCAGGGTCCCTCCTAGCTTTTGACCGCCCTGAGATTTAACAGGCACACGCTCCATTCCATCTTCCAACAGCAAAAATACGCTAACGCTCTCGGACCCAGAGCGCAACCCTACGGATGTCCACGCACACAGCCTGCCGTTTTGATGAGGAGCCACCCAGCATCCCTGCGAGCACAGCTGCACGCGCCAGATCGGTTTCCCCTACGCCGCGAGTTACCGGTTTCGGTGAACGTAGTTTCTGACGCTTTAAACTGAAAACCGTATCTCGACACTTCGCCACAGCAGAAACGACCCATCGCCAGAACGCGACAAAAACGCAGTAACACCAATTGCAAACCCACAGCAGCAACAGCTCCAGAAATATTTAGACCAGGAACAAGGGAGAAAAACAAAACAGCTTCATCTCACGCACAGGGGAGCGGCAGGCAGAGAAAAGGGTCGGCATTCTGAGCCCTTACAGAAAACGGGCATTCTCCTTCCGTTCCTCAGCCCGTCCGTGAAGGTCTAAATACCGCAACACTACTACGGCAACGTCGAGAGTAGGGAACAGCAGCCCTGCCACCGGACTTGCCGCTGACCCATGCTATTTACGTAGCAGGACGCGTAAGCAGAGGGACGCGTTTTGCCACACGCAGCCCTGAACTTCCTGAAAATTTACGTTTACCAAAAAAGCCATTTGGAACATATTGCCAAACAACATTCGGCAAGAAAGCTTTGATGCGTTTGACACACGCAAGTTTTTGGTCACTTGCTATTTGCTTCCTGTTGCTGCTGCTGTTCTTCCTTCAGAAATTCTACTCGTCGCCCAGTTATTCACTACTGGTTCAAGCATTTGCCTTCCTGGTATTACCAGCACATTCACAGAGGCAAGTAACTTAATTGCTCTTCTACAGTTATCCAAACGACAATTACAGCCATGAAAGAGAAGGAGAGGTCAGGCAGCAGAAGAGCTCTGCAGGCTGGCACCAGTCAATATTGCACTCTCTAAAACCAAACAACAACAAAACAAAACCGTGACCCTGTATCCTTCTTTTTTTTTTTTTTTTCCTTCTTCTTTCAGAGCTCATCCCTGCCTCAGCATTTTGTCTTGTCAGAGCACGAAGCGCAGGTGATCCGTACCCTGACGACTTCTGCGTGTGATGAATGCCTGTTCAGAAATAGTCCAGATCTGCAAGACTGGTGTCATTTCTATGGTTTTAATCATCATAACTCACATTTTATTTACTCACGCATTTGTGAGGAAACTAATTAACTTTTAGACACTGCCTCTCCTTTTTTTGGGGGGGTGGGGGGGGGTGGAAATGTGTTAGAGACTGAAAAACATTACAATTCAGAGCTCCCAACCACGAGGGAGCGGCGGAGAAATCAATGAAAGCAAAGACCAACAGCAGCAACGTCAACTGGAAGTTGGCTTTCATTCCGATCACGTACTTAAGCGACTCTCCTTGCAAGTCTATGCCTCGGTCCTAGGAATGACTAGTCCCTTTTTGGAAGGACAAACTTTTTCACTTAAAAGTCCTAGACTGAAGACTCCGCTGAACGGAATGGGGATTGTCCCACGGGACAACATGCCGTCAACACTCTTAATGGGGAAGGAAAAAAAAAAAACCCCAAATAAAAATCAAGTTTAAGTACCAGTTCCCATCACGTTTCACTCATTACATTTCTACTGGCATCTAGGTGCTCAAAAATGAACTACAGGGACACCACATATTCCTAAAAATTCAGTTATACATAAAAAAGTAAAAGGCTATTTCCAACTTGCCCATAAAAATCAGTATGAACAGAGAGAAGAGAAACACTCGACCCTGAAGAAGCTAACAGGCAGCTCTGAATTTACCAGACAGGAAATTTCATTCTTTCCCCTGAAACAAAAACACATCAAGGGACCAGTTCAGGAACAGGGCGCGATCTGTTAACAGCAATTTTTCCATCGTCTTTTCTGCACTAGCAGCAAATTTGCCTTCCCTGTGGGTTTAACGTGGAGCACCTGTAGTGCCCTCGAACTCGCAAGTGTTTCTCTCCGCCCCCCCAGCCCGATACGTGCGATTACCTGAGCAGCAAGCGGAATTAACCACGCAGGATTTTCTTCGTGCGACGCGGAAGGTGACACTGGGAGAAGAGGAGACAAAGAAATGAACCTGCTTGTCACACCCAGCCAACGGTGAAAAGGCAGGGGAGGATTCTGCCGGAAGGGCTCTGCACCCCAGGAGCTCCCGCCGGCCGGTTTCTCTCCCCTTTGCCCGGTACCGAGGGGATGACGACACCTCGCGCGCGTCCCCTCGCGGGGGGGGCTGCCCCAGGTGAGCCGGGGGACCCCCACCTCGCTTCTGCCCGCGGGAACGGACCGGGAGAGACACTCCACGCAGAGAGAGGAGCGTGGCGTGGATTGCATGCCCGAGGGAAGAGGCCGGGCTCCCCGCTGGCAGAAGGACAACTCGCCTCCCTGCTGCTCGGAGCTGCTTGCTGCGGACAGCCCTGCCTGCGCCCGGCCGCTCTTCGGCCGTGCTGGGAGCGCGGTCCGGCCGACAGACGCCCCAGCGAAAAGACGCTCCAGCTAATCGCGCCTCCTGCTCGTTACAGCTGCAGGTACTTTTGCCTCTGGCTAATGCACGCTCCAGACAGCGGACACCCCGCCTCGTTCCAGCTCCCGCTTGCTACAGTTCTGGCTCCTTGAAGCCCCAGCTCCGCACTGAAGCTCCGGCTGATTTCAGCTGCTTCTCCTTACAAGCTCCAGCTATGTGCAACGGTCTGGGCTTTCCATAAGGTTATCTATCAACTGCTGTCAACACTGGAGCGTTAGGATTAAACATCAGAGTTACACGCCAAGTAAATATCCATTAGTTTGGGCGATTAATTACTTGACGACTATTCTGAGCGGCGCAGAAAGAAGAGCTGGACTCAAAGAGGGCACGTGGGGTCTGAAAAGCACCTTTCCCCCCCGCAGACCATCACAGATGTTGAGTTCGGCCTGCTGCGTGCCGGCCTCCCGCACTTCGGCGTCCGACACAACCAGACCCCCATCTCCGGGGAGGGACCACGCACCCTGCCTGCCCCCCGCTTCCCCCCGCAGCCCCCAACACCCTCCCACCCGCCTGCAAAACCAGCCAAGCCGGCTCCCGCTTTTGGCCCCCACACCAGCTGACTCGGGGCCCATTTGGGAGCCAAAAAACCCGGCCGCTGAGCCTGTTCTCAAGGCCCAAACACGCAGGGCCGGACCTCTGTTTCTGGGCCCAAAGCTGCGCAGCTCGGTCTGTTTCCGAGCCCCCAAATCAGCCACGCGAGCCTGTTGTCAAGCCCCAGGAACGGAAAACTTGTTCTCCATTTCTGACCCTGCAGTGCCCACGGGCGACGCCGAGCGTAGCCACCCCACAGCCCTGCACCCCCGGGGCCCCACACGTAGTTTCGGGGAGTGCTCGGGACCTGCGGAGGGCCCGGCCCCACGCCTCTGCGGGGCAGCCCCAGCACAGGCAGGGCGTCGCTTCACGATTGCCGTTTCAGGCTTTATTTCCCCGCCACCAGCGGCACGGCCAGGCCCCCACCCCAAACCCCCCAGCCGAAGCACCCCCGCGGGTAGCCGGGCCAAGCCACCCGGAAAACAAGAAAACCAAAGAGGGAACAAGACAGAGACCGTGGGGAAAGGCAAGGAGAAGGACACAGAAACAGAGAGAGCGCGGGAGGGATAGGGAGCAGGACAGAGAGATGGAGCAAGAAAGGAAAAAAGGACGGGAGGCAGAACCAAGGGAAAGAGAGACAAGGATGGGGAGCAGGACAAAGGGACGGAAGAGGAAAAAAAAAATAGCAACGGGCTGCAGGACAGAGATGAAGGGATTCAATAGACACAGGGAGCATGACAGAAGGACAGAGAGGAGACAGACAAAAGGGACAAAGAGCAGGCCAGCATCGGAGGGGAAAAAACCAGCTGCGATGGGCAGTGGGAGAGAGATACGGAAAAAGAAAAAAATACTGAGGAACAGAAAAAAGAAGGAAGCGACAGCTAGCTGGACAGGGGGACACAGTTAGAAAGGGCGGGAGAGGGAACGGGGCAGAGAAAGACAGACAGAAAAGGTAGCGAAAGAAAGCAAGGCAGAGGGACAGCAAACAGGGCGGGGGGGGGGGAAGGGACAGGGGTCTGGACAGAGGTGGAGAAATAAGCAGCAGGGACAGAGAAAAAGAGACAGAAAGAGGGACAGGGAACATGGCAGAGAAGGAAAAATGAGGACAGCGGCAGGACGGAGATCAAAAACTGGGACGGTCCTCAGGACAGAGAGGAATACGAATACGAGCAGGGAGCGGGACAAAGGGATACAGCGAGAAACGACGGGACAGGAAGCAAGACAGCGCGACAGACAAGAACAATGACAACGAGAGAGAGAGAGCGTGCGCGTGAGAAGCACAGGGGGTTGGGAAATTTAGAAAGAGAGATATCAGGAGCCCTGCAGAGAGAGGGAGGGTGAATAAAAAAAGGGGCAGGAAGCAGCACAAAGGGTCACAGAGAGTAAGAGATGAACAGGAAGGAGGACGGGGACAGTGAGATCCAGAATGACAAAAATAAACAGCAACGGCGAGCAAGACAAAGGGATAGAGACAGAAACAGAAAGTAGGAAGAAGAGAGATAGGAAGGCAGGGACACAGAGCGACACGTACAGGTACGGAGAGGAAGAGAACACTAGGGGAACAGGCCAGAGAAATTGGGAGGCGGGGAAAGAGGCGGATGCAGATCAGGACAAGGAGATGGAAAAGGAAAAAACAGCGACTGGCTGCAGGACAAAGACGGGGCGGGGAGAGGGAGAGGGAGCAGGACAAGAACGCAGAGAGAAAAAGAAAGGGGGGCAGTCGAAGGAAAGGGGGGGGGGGAAGAGGGAGCAGGACAAGAGAATAGACAGAAGAGGAGAGGTACAGGGAAGCAAAATAAAAATAATAAAAAACAAACAAACAAACAAAAAAGTCACAGCAGCAAGAGAAAGCGAGGGGGTCAGGAGAGGGGGAGGGAGGGAGGGACCGGGAGGCACAAGAGGAGCGACAGGGCCCCGGAGGCCCAGGACTCACCACAGCTCTCGCTCTTGGAGCTGCCAGGAGACCTTGCCAGTGCAGACGCTTCTTTCTCCTTCTCTCCTCCCTTCCTCTTCTGTAACTCCAGTCGCTTGGCTCTCCTCCACATAACGGAACACGCGAGCGTCTCGCGGCTCTTACGAGATGAGGCCTCCTAGACACGTAGCCTCGCTCGCTCGCTCACTACGTGGCCGTACCGCGCTGCTGGTCATGCATACAGACCCTGGCAGCCTGACCTGCTGCGGACTACGAGGAGGGATCCTCCCACACCCAGAGAGGCAGGCTCTCTCTTGCCTGCAGCGGGAGGCAGCTGCCAGCCAGATGGCCTTCCGTTTCTTCTTCTTTACTTTTCTGTGGCCTCTCCAGCTTCAGCAGCTCCCGTCCACAGCCAGCAAGCGCTCCGCCTGTCCCTCTGTGCTCCCGCGCCACGAGGAGAGGGAGGCCAGGCAGAGACAGCCCACGCGAGCCTGAGGCTGCTGCAGTCAACGGCATCCCCGGGGACGAACAGACAACCGCACTCACAGCGTGGCCTCTGGGAGAGGGAAAGAGGCAGCAGTGACCGTTATTACTGTAGCTCGACCCTGGCCAGAGCCCCTCCTTCCGCAGGGGCTTCCGCAGACGCCGCTCGTTCCCCGCGCCGCTGCTAACGGCACCCACGTTCAGGGAGACTCGAGAACATGGGAGGGCCAGCTTGCTGCCCTCACGACAGGGCTCGGGGGCTGCCTGCGGCTACAGCACAGGCTTCAGGGGAGGGGCTGGAGCTGGGGGCAGCCGCACGGGCCGAGCGGGGCCGGGGGAAGGCGCCGGGGGAGCTCCGGCGACTCGGGGAGGCGCCCGCTGGCCGCGCCTGGGGGGTGCCCGCCTCCGTCCCCTCTTCCCTTCTATCGGCTCTCGGGGAACTGCCTGGCGCTGCCCTGGCCCGGCTCGCCTCCGGCGGACCGGGAGCCTGCCGCGGCGGCCGCTTCGCAGCTTCCCGTCCCGCCAGCGCCCGGCGGCCAGCGGGCAGGAGGCACCCCCCCCGCCCCCGCCCCCGCCCCTGCCCCTGCCCCCGCCGGAGGGGATCGCTCGCCTCACCCGCGGTCCCGGCGCTCGCCCGCTGCCGCCCAGACCCGCGCCCTGCGCGCCACCACGCTGCACCCGGACACCGCGCATGCGCCGGAGGGGCCGGAGCCGACGAGCGAACGCCGGGCTGCCCCACGCGCAGGACGGCGCATGCGCCCGGGTCGCGCGTCCGCACGGCTGGTCGGGGAGCGGGTGCAGCGGGAAGCCCGCGGAAAACCACACGAAACCGGCAACGCTCCTGCGTCTGACCTGGTCGGACTCCGGGGGCCGCGGCGGCAGCAAGGACTACGCCGCGCCCGAGAGCCACGCTGCCGCCCGGCCGCCGAGTCCGCGAAAACTACAGCTCCCGGCATGCCCCGGGAGGCAGCCCGCCCTGCTGCCTGACCCCGAGGGGAAGCCGCTTCCGTTTCCGCCCACCCCCACGCCGGCGCAGCCGCAGTTCCCGCCGAGCCCCCAGCGCCGCTCCGGGCAGCTCCGGCGCGCTTTCGCCGCCCGGCTCCGGCACGGCGCGGCGCGGCACCCCCCCGCCCGGCTCCGGCTCCGGGCAGCGGCCGCCGCCGCCGCTCCGTGCGTCCCACACAGACCCCGCCGTCCTCCTCGGGGCTTTCCCCGGAACCCGCCGGCCGGCTGCGCAGCCCCGCCACGGGGCCCGGTGAGCACCCCCCCCGCGCGCGCACGTGGTCCCAGCCGCCCTGCGCCCCCCCCCCTCGCGCGCACTTGCTCCCAGCCCCCCTGTGAGCCCCTCCCCCGTGCGCACTTCCTCCCAGCCCCCCCGCGCGCACTTGCTCCCAGCTGCCCTGTGAGCGCACTCCCCCCCCCGCGCGCACGTGGTCCCAGCCGCCCTGCGCCCCCCCCCCCCGCGCGCACTTGCTCCCAGCCCCCCTGTGAGCCCCCCCCCCCGCGCGCACTTGCTCCCAGCCCCCCTGTGAGCCCCCCCCCCCCGCGCGCACTTGCTCCCAGCCCCCCTGTGAGCCCACCCCCCCCCCCCGCGCGCACGTGGTCCCAGCCCCCTGTGAGCCCCCAGGGCTCCCCCCCGGCCTCTGCACCGGCGGCCCCCACCTCCCCCGGGCCACCCCCGCCTCCGACGTTCGCCGTCCGAGGGGCGCCCGGCCCCGCTCACCTTCTCCCGAGGGGCAGCCGCAGCCCGGCCACCGCTCCGCTCCGCTCCTGCCTCGGCTCCCACCGGCCCCGCCCCGGCCCCTCCCCCGGCAGCCCCCCCTTTCCAGGGAGGGGACGGCCCCAGCAGCCTCACTGCCCGCACCTGCGGCTCCTCCAGCCCCGGCCCGCAGCTGGGGGACCGAAACCCGGAACAAAACTTCTCAACACCCATGGGAAGTTAAGCAGCAGGCACTTCCTCGATTGAATGAAAGGTGGCAAGAGTCATCTCATTTGGAAGGGGTGTTAACTGGGGTCAAAATACAGATTTGAATACCCATCTTATTTTAGTTCTAAGACTTGGCGATTGCCAGGTATCATCTTTTCCATTTACCCGGGTCCACCAGCGAGGCCACAAGGGAGATTTCTTCCAGAGAGAGGAGAGAGTTATTAAGGCTGAAGTCCACGATTTGCCTTTCTCCTTCATGAAAAGGTGAGTGGATCATATATCATCACTAGTCACCCAAACAGTTAACCCTGAACTTTTCACCTGTCCTTTAATACAGTCAACTCCAAGCTAAATGTTTTCCGTTATTAAGAGGCGACCAAAGATCATGTAAAATATTATTATACTTTCTACAAACACATCCCCATCTGAGAGCTTTAGCTACTAGAGAAAGTCGTTGGAGTTTGGGGTCAGAGGAGCTGCAAGTATAAACCTTCATTCAGCTCTGTTTAGGATGTGTGATTTTTCTCTGGTTGTCTAAACCAGTCTAAATTTCCATAGACGGTCCCGACTCTGGGTGGCTCTAACAAGGATCCTGGAACTCCAGGAAATTCTAAACATCGTTTTATATTTTAAATATGATCCCAAGTTCCTTCCTGCACTTGTCGCTACGGTTTTGGCAACTGACAGCCCCAAGGGCTGCCTGTACAAGTTTCTCCCGAAGGGCGAGTAAATTAATTCTTTTGTCCATGAGGTGGATGGTTTGGTAATGTTATAATTCACAACGCTCTAATTCCTTCTTTCAAATTTAAAAAAAATAATTGCCTTTTAAATCCATCCCATTTAATTTGCTAAAATGATTCTCATTGTTCTGCATCTTTTCTCAAGTTTTGGTTAAATTCAATGTCAGTATTCTCCACGGAACTAGATTTTCATCTGACTTTGGAATCGGAAGGCAGGCTGTTACTGAGGTTCAATTTTGTGTCTTTACAAAACTTTGAATCAGTTACAAAACTAGATTTTTGGTTTTTTAAACCAAATTACAAAAACGGTTAATATCAAGATTAACACAGCTCAAACAATAATTGTTTCATTTTGTTTATCTCATGTTTGGAACCCCTCAAAAAAAAATACATACACCCTCTAAACACACAAAAAGATTATTGCCCTCGACAATATTCCTAATAGCAACCCCAATAGTATAAACTTTACACAGCTGTTTTCCCAAATAGATAATGTGAAACTTACTTATAGATTTTCAGTTTTAAAGGGCCAGTTTCTTTAGACTTCCAATTTCTTGTTGGTGCTTTCTTTATTCTTGAATAATGAAGCCAAGGTTCTTCTCCCAGACCTTTACCGCTATAAGGGTTGTTAAAATGACTCGATACGGTCCTTTCCACTTCTCAGTGATTTTACATACATTCAATCTCCTGGTCGGAAGGGATGCGCTGCTACGTCCAATTCTAAGGGTCCAGCTGTGGAGACATACTGACAAAGTTCTTGAAAAGAATTGCTTAAAGAAATCATAACACCTTTTAAAAACCTATCTCCAAAGGCACTCAAGATACTCAGAACATAGGACTCTTGATATGGTCTTTCATAAAACATTTCATAATGACTTAAATTTTCTTTCTCTTCTGGCTATACTCTGATTCTTAATAGAGCCATGGGTAATGCTTTAACCCACGTGAGGAGTGAGGTTTCCTGACAAATTTTACTCGACTGTTGCTTAAGGGTATAGTTCATTCTCTCTCTCTCTCTCTCTCCCCCTCCCTCTCTTCCCCCCCCCCCCGCCCCCCCCCCCCGCTTGTGGTCTGTATGGGGTGTGATAGTCTCAATCTATAGATAATACTTTGCTCAGCTTGTCTCATAATCTTTGCTATAAAATGAGGGCCATTGTCAGATGACATTCTTACAGGCACCCCACATTTTGGTATTATCTCTTTGAGCAAGACTTTGACTACTTCCCTTGCTTTCTCGGTGCGACAAGGGAAAGCCTCGGGCCACCCAGTAAAGATATCAACTAAAACTAGGATAGATCCTTCTTTTCAAGGCAATTCTATAAAGTCAATTTGCTAATATTCTCCTAAAAAATTTCCTTATTTCATAATCCCAAAGATGATCTTATTACTGATTCGGGGACATTTTTATATATAAATTTCACATCCGCTTCTAATTGTTTAAACAATCTTTGTCGTATTTCACTTTCTGTTCCCCGATATACTTTGTGATGTTCAGCTCGGGCAATTTCTCTTATTATTGTGGGTGGGACTATTATTTGACCTGTCGGTGTTACAGCCTATCCTGTTTCATTTTGTTAGCCTGCAATCTAATAATTAATTCTTCATCTTTTTCGTTATAATTTGGAGTTTCTTTAGGCAATTTTATACTTTTCTCTGGAACTAGTGCTAGGATGCCTTTTTCCGCAGCCTCTTTAGCAGCTTTATCGGCCAGTCGGTTACCTGCGTTCGGACCGGTCTTACCTAACTGATGTGCTTTACAGTGCATTATCGTGACTGCTGTTGGTTTTTGAATGGTTTCTAACAATTTCAGTACTTGTTCTGCGTGCTGAATGGTGGTTCCTTGCGCGGGTAACGGTCCTCTTTCTCTCCGTATCGCTCCATGCGCACGTACTACTCCAAAAGCATACTTTGAGTCTGTCCAAAAGTGTTGACTCGCTTTCCTTGACTTAGTTCCAGAGCTCGAATGAGAGCTATCAATTCAGCCTTTTGGGCAGATATCGTCGAAGGCAAAGTTGGCAACACAATTACCTCCTCAGTAGTTATTGTCTATCTTGATAAACGTTTTCCTTCACAGATGGAACCGCTTCCGTCGGCATACAGTTCCCAATCTGTTTCTTCTAGCGGCACATCTCAGAGATCCAGTCAGCTGGAGTAAACTCTTTCGATTGTCTGCAAGCAGTCACGTTCCAGTTCTCCTCCTTTAACTTGATCGGTTGTTGAAAACGCAACAGGGTTAACGGTGGTAGTAGTGTTTAGGTAAACATCATCTTGTTCCAGCCACACCACTTGGTATTTCAGCATCCTGCTAGGGGATACCCAATGCCCCCCTCTCTGTTTTAGCACAACAGTTATCATGTGGGAAACGTACAGTAATCCTTTGTCCTCTAATCCTTTGTCCTCAGGTGAACTTACGAGCTTCCTGGATCAGTAGCACAGTTGCAGCGACGGCTCTCGGACGACCAGAGCATCCCAGACTCACATTACCTAATCGCTTCGAGAAGTAGGCCACAGCTCGCCCACTTGGCCCTACGTATTGGGCCAGGATACCCAGAGCTATACCTCTTCTTTCACGAGCAAAAAGTTCAAGTGTCTTCTTTGTGAGATCTGGCAGGCCTAGGGCTGGCACCCCTCTTACAGCCTGTTTCAGTTCTTGGAAAGTAGCTTTCTCGGCATCGGTCCAATCCATCGTTTGAGGTTTTGAGCTGCTCCTATAAAGGTCGGGCCAGCAAGCCACAATTTATAATCTACAGGTGACACCACTCGACCATTCCCGGCAACGCTCGTCATTAATTTTTTTCGTCTTAGGTTCGGGGAGACGACAAATTGCCTCTTTTCTCTCAGTTCCCAATTGTCTCTGTCCTTTTAGGATTTTAAAACTCATTTAAATAAGTTTCTTCTTTCTGGGTTATTTGGGTTTTTTTCTTTTGACGCTCGATATCCACCGATTCCCCAAAAGTTCAAAAAGTTAATAGTTAGCTTTGTGCATTGTTCTTCCGTCTCAGCTACAATTAACAGATCATCCATATATTTCAGCAAGATTTCTTGATTATTTTCTTTCTTCCAAATCTCTAATTCTCGTGCCAATTGATTTCCAAAAATGGTAAGACTATTCTTAAAGCCTTGAGGCAAGACTGTCCGCGTATATTGTGTTTTTCTCCCAGTCTCAGGATTTTCCCATTCCAAAGCAAAAACCCCTTGACTACTGGGATCCAAGGGAATACGGAAAAAGGCATCTTTTCGGTCTAACACTGTGAACCATTCTTGTTTCTCCGTTAGGGTTGCTAACAAAGTATAAGGATTTGCTACTACCGGATGAATATCTTGTACTATTTGATTTATTGCTCTGAGGAGGTCTTGAACTAATCTACCATCTTTTTCATTAGCCTTTTAACAGGCAAGATCGGGGTGTTATATCTGGATTCGCATTCTATTAACAATTTGTATCTTAAAAATGTTTGTATTACCATTGCTAACCCTTTCCGACTTTCCGGTCTTAGGGGGTATTGTTTAATTCTTACCGGATTCCATCCTGGCTTTAAATCAACTCTCACAGGTTCTGCTTTTTGGATTTACCAGGAACTTCCCAGTCCAGACGATTGGAGTTACAGCATTAGACTTTGACTGGTATAATCTTCTGCTTTCGGTAACCATCCTGTTAACAACAAAGCCACTGCTTCGATACGTTTAGTTTCTGGAATTGAAGTTTTAATCTCTCCATTTTTTAATTTAACTTCTGCCTCTAAGTTCTCAAATAGATCTCTCCTTAACAGGGTTTTAGGAGAATCTGGCACATACAAAAACTGCTGAGTGACCCATTGCTTTCCTAATTTCATTGTTAAAGATTTAAAGAAGGGTCTAGTTTCTCGTTCACTTGTTGCACCGACACCACCAATTTCTTCAAAACTTAACTCTCCCTCTAAGGTATTTAAAACTGAAAAGGTGACTCTAGTGTCAATTCAAATTCCATTTTCTGTTCTCCCGGTTTAGCTGTAACCAGAGGTTCTGCTGGGAGACTCCCCGTCAGATACGTTCACTTAAAAAGAACAAATCTACCTATGGCACTTTATTCCATTTACTCTCTCTCTCCTACAAAACAACAGTAATTGCAATATAGTATTGTAACTCAAAGTTCTGTTTGTTTACCATTTTTCCTGCAATTCACCCCAATGTGCCAATAAACGTCCCAACGGTGATGGTTTTGGTAACTTTTCATCAGCGGTTCCTTTTCCTGCACTCTTATTCTTAAACAATTTTGCTGATGCCTTTATACTTCTATACATTCAAATACCAAATACCAAACAAATGCAAATGACAGTTGTCCCAAATAATACACAAAGTCCAACCCAGCAATAGCTTTCGCTTGTGACTTACGGGCAGACGCCTAGGCTTCCACTGCAGACGGGTACCCTCCAAGCCCCAACCCTGCGAAGCTTTCGCCGCGCCTCACGGGCAGGCTTTCCAAACAAATTCCAAAGCAGCGGCGCCTTACCTTTTTTTCCAGGGAACGCTGCGAGGAGCTTTGCGAGTCGAGGGTGACGGTTCTCCACGAGAATACCTCGGTGCCGGCCGGAGTTCGATCGACACTCGATCTCGTCCAGTCTCACTCGCAAGGTCCCATCTGGGTCGCCAAAACCGTTCCCGAAATCCGGAATAAAACTCCTTAACACCAACCTGAAGTTAAGCAGCGGGCACTTTGTTTATCGCAGCGCTGGGGACACGGGGGATCGCTCCTCCAAAGGCGTGTCCCGCTTAGTATCAAAATCCATCAGTTTTTACAGACTTTTCCTGTCAGGTCATTGTTACCTAAGCTCCTTCCGTAAAAATGCATACTATGCTCGTTCTTAAATTTAACCTTTATAATGATCGGTCCTTTGATTATATAACCTTATCAATATTCTTATTTAAAAACAATCATTGGTCAGTTACACTTAGCTCTGCTGACTGGCATCTTCGATCCTCAAATGGAGATGGGAAGGGTAAGGGGGTTTCCAAGCAGCAAACTGGCGTCCCCGACGGTTTCCTTAGTTTCCTGAAACAGAAGGTAGGAGAACCAGTAACTTCCTGGTGAGGTTTCTAGGGTTAGCTCATTCAAACTTTAACAATATTAAGGTTCCTAGAGTCACGCGTAACACAGCTCCTCCTAAAGTTTCTATGGCTACGTTTCAAACTTAACGATCCTATACGTTATGCTTCACAATTTTACTTCTTAATCAAACCTAACTCTTCTATGTGATTAAATTTTGATTTCTTTACCGGAATATTTGCAACAGCTGGAGCCCAGCAGGAACAGGGGGGACACGGCCCGACCCCCCCAGCGCCTCACCTCCTCCTCCCCTGGGCTCCCTCACGGCCCCTCCACTCGTGCAAAGGGAGCGCAAACGCAGCCCGGAGGGCAAAGGGGACGGGCGGCCAGCGTTTATTCAGTCAGTCGCGTGCCTATCGAGTCCTGCCAGCGAGTCTGCTCTGGGGCTCGGGGCGCCCCCCGGCGCTCCCTCTGCCCCTCGGACACCTCTGATAGCCTATTTCCATACATTCTGTATGGCACGTCTAAATATTGGGATGGTTTTAATATTTTGTACCAGCTGTGGAAACTGGTTTGCTGCTAGGTGACTGCAAAAGTGAGATTTGGTAAATAATTATTAGAAATCTTACACTAACACTACGATTGAAACAATAGACAAAAGTATAGCCAAGCAATCGACTAGCAGAGGTAGGTACTCCTAAGTTTTGCAGTTCTTTGCTCTTATGACTAGATGTTCCTGTACGCTGGATGAGAACAATGCTGAAACTGACCACGTGTGATTGAACCTGCGTTAAGCTTCAAGATCAAAGAACAAGGACAAGAATAAAGACTTCGAGGACAGCCAGCAAGAACTTCAGATGGGTCGGTGGTTGCAAAAGCAGCCCTTCGTCTCAAATGGATCCTTCATTGCACGTGATCGGACGTAGGCAGTACTATGATAATCGGTTGCCGTCGTTTTTATGTATATGTATACTAATCTGATTAACATGCAATTAGTTATTCTGTATAACCTGTTTGTGCTAAAGCTGTGGCATGCACGCTAGGTGGAACTATCCCCCGTGCAGCCAGCGCTGCAATGAAGAATGCCTGCTTTCTAAAACTCCAAAACGAGTCTTAGGGAGTTTCTTCGACCGGCTTTTCAGTATCAGGGGTACAAGGGAAGAAAGAAAAACAAACAAACAAACAAACAAAAAAGGCAGTGGTGTGGGAAAGAGAGGGGACCAGGGGAGAGGCGGGGAGGGGCAGGGAGGGACCAGAATGCGGAATAGGGAAGACAGGGCCCTAACCCCTAACCCGACACCCTAACCCCTAACACCCTAACCCTAACTCCTAAGACTAACCCTAATCCTAACCCTAACCCAACCTTAACCCTAAGCCTAACCTTAGCCCTTAAAACTAACCTAATACAAACCCTAACCCTAACTTAACCCTATCTCTTACCCTAACCCTAGCACTAACCCTAACCGTAACCCTAACCCCTAACCCTAAACCCTAACCCTAAGTCGTACCCTAACCCTAATCCTAACCTTAGCCCTTAAAACTAACCTAATACAAACCCTAACCCTAACTCCTAACCCTAACTCTTACCCTAACCCTAGCCCTAACCCCTAACTGTAACCCTAAGCCTAACCCCAGTCCTAAGTCATACCCTAACCCTAATCCTAACCCAACCTTAACCCTAAGCCTAACCTTAGCCCTTAGAACTAACCTAATACAAACCCTAAGTCCTAACCCTAACCTTAACTCTTACCCTAACTCCTAACCCTAACCCGACACCCTAACCCGATACCGTAAACCAAGACCCTAACCCGACAACCTAATCCCTAAACCGACACCATAACCTGACACCCTAATGGCTCTAACCCTAAGCCGACATCCTAACACGTAACGTGATATGCTAACATTAACCCTAACTTCTAACCCTAAATCCTAACCCGACACCCTAACACCTAACCCAACACCCTAACCCCTAAGCCTAACCCTAACACAACACCCTAACTCTAACCCGACACCCTAACCTCACAACACAACCCAACACCCTAACCTGACACCGTAATCCTAATCCTAAACCCTAACCCCTAACCATAAACTGACAACTTAATCCTAACCCTTTGACCCCTGACCTGTGAGCATGGACCCCTGACCTCCATGAAGTTTAGCCCTTGGCAGCATTACCTTTGGCCCTCTGACCTTTGGTACCTGAGCCCAGTGACCTTTGACTTAACCCCATGACCTTTGACCCCATGATATTTGACCTTGACCCTGTGACCTTTGACCCCATAACCCCTAACCCGCTACTCTGACCCTAACCACTAACGGCCCTAAGACTAACCCTAGCCCCTAACTCCTAATCCCTAACCCACATCCAGCCACCACAGGGCTCTGTCCCACCTCTCATACTGCTCTCCAGTGAGGCCCCGCCCACTTGGTGTAACCCTAATTAGGGTTCCTCTACAGTAGGGTTTCCAGTGACTAGGGTTCCAGGGGACATGGGGTAGTGCAGCCTGGGGTTCCGCAAAGCTAGGATTATGGGTGTTTAGGGTTGTGGCCAGGGAGCCCCAAGGTAGGGTTAGGGCAGTCTGGGGTTAGGGGTCCCTGGGGTCTAGAGTGCCTGCAAACGCAGGGACCCCTAACCCCCCCTAACCATAGCCCTGCAGAGCCCTAACCACAACCCTACGGATTGGGGGCCCTAAGTGGGGGTCCCCCACTGGGGTTAGGGTGGGGTTCTACGTCTAAGAGGTCCCCTTACCATAGAGCACTAGGGGCTGTAATGTGGGGGTACCCCCTCAGTAGGGTTAGGGTGGGGTTCTGGGTCCCAATGGTACCCTAACCCTACCTTGAGCTAACTAAAACTGGAGGAGTGGGGCACGTGGCAGCTATTACCCTAATTGATTACTATGGGGAGACTTCTAGCTTACTTTAATTATTGCATTGGGGGGTGTGTAGAGGTGTGCAAAGTAGGGGGTGGGGCTCAGGGAGGGAGTAGGTAGTGGGGGCAGGGCTCCTAATTAGGGGGTGGGGGTTGGGGAAGGATTACCTACTGGGGGTGGGGCTGCTAATTAGGGGGCTGGTGCTTGGGGCAGGGCCTGCTAATCCCAGGGCAGGTGCTGGGGGAGCCCACTAACACCAGGGGTGGGTGCTTGGGGGTGGACTTACCTCATTAAGTGGTAGGTAGGTGGGGAAAGTGGAGATAATCTATAAAAAAAAAATATTAAGAATATGTAAGTTTGGTGCAGCAGTAGAAATGGGCTTCCTGCCCAGGAGCAAGTGTTTCCTGTTTTGTTTTGTTTTGTTTTTTTTTTTTTAACTTTCTGCTCCCAGGGAGTTTACCAATTTCTACTGCTTTTTTTTTTTTTAATGTTTGCTTTTAAACTTAAAATTACATTTAAGCGCAGCAGTAGTGCTAATTTTCAGTTAAGTTCAGATTGTGCAGTACTGCTGCGCTTAAGCGCTATAGTACTGCAAAATCTAAGGTTAAGGGCAGCAGTACTGCAAAGTTACAGTAGGAAATGGCTTCTGCCGTGGGAGTAAATTTTTACCTTCATTTTATAACTCTTTCCTCCCAGAGCCTGAACCATCTGCTACTGCTCTTTTGTTTTAAATTTAAGTGTCACAGTGGCAACGTCCAACTGTCACAGTGGCAACGTCCAACTGTCACAGTGGCAACGTCCAACTGTCACAGTGGCAACGTCCAACTGTCACAGTGGCAACGTCCAACTGTCACAGTACAGTTTTAGGATAGCAACATTCAAGTTTCACCACACGATTTCACAAAAGCAACTGCAAAGTTTCGCTATACCAGTGTTCAAGTTTTACAATACAGTTTCACCATAGCAACTTCACATTTTTACAATACAGTTTTACAATACAGTTGTACAACAGCAAATTCAAAAATTGCAATATAAAATGACTTCCACCATAAAGGTAAATGTTTTATTTTTTTTCTTAATTACACACAGGGACAGTGCCATATCCTACTCCTTTTTATTATTGTTTCACATGGTATTTAAATACAAAGTTTACAGACCATGTTCTGAGTTCACAAACCATGTTCCAACATATCAGTCTTTTCCACATTCCTCACTGCCATTATCTCCATTGTTGCACATCCAGAAGTTTTACTGCCCGAGGTGACATTACCTCCACAAGCCCTGTTCTCAAATAGAAAAGGAGTTGCTCCACTCCTTTTCACAGACTGTCCACTTCCACACCTAGGCACAAAAACAGAAATTGAAAAATATCATTACATCACAAACTACAAAGAGCACCCAAATATTTTACAAACACACCAAGGAAAAATACAGTTACACTCACACACTTCACAACCCTGGCCTACTCCATACTAGCCCTCTAGTCCAACTCCCCCCACCCTTCACCCGCAAAATCCTCAACTATCTTCCAAAGACCATCCGCTGACTAACATAATTCCCTGCACTAATTGGCAGTGACCATGTTCCAGGGGAGCACCGTTCCCAGGCGCCTAGAAAAAAATCCCCCTGCCTGCCAAAACCCCGGCCCGAGCCTGACCCCCATCTGAACATTGGCGATGAACATCACCTCACAGCGCAGCGGGGACGGGGGGGGGGGGGAACGGGGACAGGGGGAACAACAAAACCCACAACCCTGGCTGGGGAAAAAAAAAATCCTTCAGCTAGAGTTTTTTTTTATTCTAATTGTATTTTTTTTTTTCCAATTCTAATTCCCTGGAAACCATCTCACCTGTACAACCTGAAAGGAAAAAAAACATTAAAAAGTCAAAACGCATAACCCTACAAGGTTACACACATTCACAACACACTACACATTGACATCGCATGCACACCGGCCCTCACTCTCAACTCATCCAACAGCCTGCCACCCTCAAGGGGCCATTGCCCTGTGCCTGCCGCACCAGGGCCCTCAAAAAACGCCCTGCCTGCCAAAACCCTGGCCCAAGCCTAACCCCGGTCTGAACATTGACCATGAACATCGCCTCACAGAGTGGCCACAACTGGGGGAAAAAAAAAAACCCGCAGCTGGGGGGAAAAAAAAATCCCATGGCTGGGGATTTTTTATTCTAATTGTATTTTTTTTTCCTAATTGCCTAACAAACATCTCTACTTCCACCCTGCAAGAGACCACTAAAAAGCTAAACCACATAACCCTACAAGGTTAGACACATTCATAACACACCACTCATTCAGATCACACGCACATGAGCCCTCACTCTCAAC
This sequence comes from Buteo buteo, assembly GCF_964188355.1. NCBI lineage: Eukaryota > Metazoa > Chordata > Aves > Accipitriformes > Accipitridae > Buteo > Buteo buteo. Next base: position 59,538 of record NW_027439392.1, read on the forward strand.
TAACCCATCCTGCCACCAAAGGGGGTCAAGGGGCCCTCGCCCCTTACTCGCAGCACCCGGGGCCTCAAAAATCACCCTGCCTGCAAAACCCCCAGCCGAACCTCCTTCCAAGCTCCCCACAAACTACCCTTCCATTACAGCAACACTTCAACACACACCATCTGCACCCTACACAGATTTTCAACCAGATACTTAGCTTCCATAGTGGCACTTGTCACAGTCCAACCTCCGTAGCAGCCACATCGCCTAAAGGCAAGGTTCCTTCAGTTGCCTCGTGGCCTGTGATCACCTGCCAAACCAACACACAAAACTCTTGAATACACACTTCACCCCCAGCATAAAAAGAAATCCTCCACAGCTCCAAACACCTGCTTCCCACCGATTCCAAAAACAAAAACCTCAATGCCTTAACCATTTCGAGAAGCTTACCACAAAGTGTCCACATAAACACCCACGCCCAGTTACTGCCTTACTATATTCTACCTCACAATCCACTTGCAATCCACTCCCCTACTGGCATGCAATGACTCAAAAATCTTTTAACCCTCAATGCTAGCAATCTACACATATCAACATTTCACCCGTAGACTCTTATCGCTGTTCCACCTACCCCTGACTCTACAGCCCCAGGCAGAGCAGCTCCAAGCCAAATGCACCTGTGCACAGACCAACACAACACAGAACACTACCAACAAGGTGATTCAAAGAGAGAAAACTCTCAACAAGAAGAATGACCCCCAGACAGGAGGTGCCAACTGGCAAATTGACCTACAGCACCCAAAACCATGAAGCAAGGAGGCTCTACAACAGCCCCAAAGAAGAAGAGGCAAAAGTAACAGCCCGTTACAAGATGGTACTGTCAAAACCAAGATGATGGATGCGTCAGAAGCCTGTCATCAAGACCTAGGAACATCAAGGTGCAGGGAAGAACTCCCAGTCCAAGACAAAACACAGCTAGAGAGCAGAGCTGCCAAAGCAGCCCGGAAGAGCGCCGCAAAAGAGAACCAGCAGGAACCTTCCAACACCAATCCACGCTTTAGAGCTCCGAGTGCAAGAAAAGAAGCACCTGACTGGCACAGTGCCGATGAGTAAGGGCATTCGAGACCCTAGGGACGGTGCCCGAAGTGCATGCCACGCTCCTCCAGCGCAAAGACTGATCATGGCATTGAGACCCGAGGAAGGTCTAAGCACACAAGACAGACTACACAAACTACACACCACCACAGACACAGGCTGGAACTGCCCTGCCTGGCACACGCTGGTCTCGGGCTCAAGAGCAACCCGCTCCCTTCATCTGCCCAAACAGGACTGCTCCTGGACAGCCCTGTCCTCCCAGTCTAACTTTAAAACCCCTCCTGTCAATTCCCAGCTTTGTCCCTCCCTCCCAGCCTCTCCCCAGCCCGGGTCCCTCAACTTAACTTTCAGAGGGCCAAGGGTATGAATCCATCCTCCGCAAAAATCACATGGGCTAACTGGGACGATCTGGCAGTCGCCAGACTCCTCTTCATCATCTGCAGTAAAGACAAAAAAAAAAAAGCAACAAAATCGGAAGAGGCAATAACCCATCAGCCAACACCAACTACTTTCCCAACCCCCCACTTAATCACACACACCACAGCGGTATGCTTACCTGCTTATTCCAGAGTCAGACCCTGCGGCCATCATCACTCATGGTACCTGAGACAGCAGGACACACAAAATTAGCATAGCAGTTGTGAGACTCACCAGGCCCATTCTCCTCCTCCCTAATCCACAGCTCACCTCCAATGCTCATCCAAATCCAAAGGTGGCCTGCATAGCGCCTGCAACACAAAAGATAAATGCTTAACCAAGCAACCACGTAATATTTGATATTCAACACCGACTCAGCCCACAACCAGCTCACCTTCTCAAACTCCTCATTGGCCTGCGGCATGGCTCCTCTGAGGCTGCGTGCGCCACCTGCAAAAACCAAAGCAGAATATGCATGCTGAGAGGCTGCCTGAAACCCTCAGCCTGCCCAGACCGATTCCCAACTCCCTCTCCTTTACCTTGGCCGCTAAACTACCCTGCTCTGTCATTGAGAGCTTGCCATGTCAAAGCACACGTACTACCTGCAAAAAACAAACAAGGGATGCTTCCAACTTTGCCAACAATGCAACACCTCCAAAGGAACGATTCCTTTAACCCAGTAGTCACAGCTCACCTTGCCCGAGACACCTCCAGTGTTGATGGCCCGCTTCGCTCCTTGCTTTGCACCTTCCAAATAAAAGAAAAAAAGAACCCCATCAGCTAGTCATAGAGCCACCGGCCGCATCTTCCCTCCGACTCCACTCACAGACCCACCTCCTTATGGCGCTCCGCTCCCCTCCTCCGTCGCTCTGGGGCACGCATCTTGTCTCTCCACATCTGAAAAAAACCCCATATTGAACGAGTCATCCTGGATGCAGAGCAAGAGCCTAACAACTCCAGAGATCTTGATTCCATCTAGGAATACCAGTACTCCAGCTACAACCAGCCATTTTTTCAAAAACAAAACCCAAAACCAACAAAAAAAACAGGGCCAAAATTTAAGCCCATCACGTGCAAGCCTCAACACCTTAGAGGCTCAAATCCACTTCACCACCCCTCAACAGCCTCTGCCACAAGCCTACAATCATTGCCATAAAGAAATCTCAACGTTGCCGTCCACACAGCCCACCAATGCCTGCTCGATCCCAGATGACTGTACGACCCTTGCCTAAACAATTAAGGCAAATCAACATTTCACCCATAGACTCTTACCGCTGTTCCACCTACCCCGACTCTACAGCCCCGGGCAGAGCGGCTCCAAGCCAAACACACCTGTGCACACACCAACACAAGACAGAACAGTACAGACAAGGTGATTCAGAGAGGACACTCTCGGCAAGAAGAATGACTCCCGAGCGGGAGGTGCCGTCCAGCAAGATGACCTAGAGGGTCCAAAACGCTGAGGCGAGGAGGCTGTATGGCAGACCCCCGAGGAGTCCAACGTAACAGCCTGTACCAAGATGGTACTGTCAAAACCGAGATGATGGATGCGCCAGAAGCCTGTCATCAAGACCTAGGAACATCAGGATGCGGGGAAGAACTCCCAGTCTGAGAAAACGGACGGCTAGAGAGCGGAGCTGCCAAAGAGGCCCAAAAGAATGCCACAAAATGAACCGACTGGAATCTGCCGAGACCAATCCATGCTTTAGAGCTCCAAATGCAAGAAAAGAAGCACCCGATTGGCACCGGGCCGATGAGTAAGAGCATTCGAGACCCTAGGGACGGCGCCTAAAGCGCGTGCCGTGCTCCCCCGGCACAAATCGCGACGAGGACGTTGAGATCTGAGGAAGCTCTAAGCCACGGAGGACAGACTACACAAACCGCGCACCACCACACACACAGGCCGGAACCGTCCTGCCCGGCACACGCTGGTCTCGTGCTGAAAAGCAACCCGCTCCCTTCACCTGCGCAAAGGTGACTGGTTTGGGACAGCCCTCTCTCCTGCACTAACTGTAAAACCCCTCCCTGCAGTTCCCAGCTTTGTCCCTTCCTCCCAGCTGCTCCCCAGCCCGGGTCCCTCAACTTAGCTTTCAGAGGGCCGAGGGTCCAAATCCATCCTCCACAAAAACACACGGGCTAACCGGGATGTTCCTCAAGGGGACACATTGCTCTTCAACATCTGCAATGTAACAAACAAACAAACAAAAAAACCCACAAATCAGAAAGGGGAGTAAGCATCCCGCTGGCCAACGCCAACCACTTCCCCATCTCCCCCCTCCTCACAAGTCCCACTGTGTTCGCTTCCCCACTCATTCCAGTCTCAGGCCCTGCAGCCGTCTTCACTCGTGGTACCTAAGGTACCGAGAGACACCAACTTAGTGTGGCACTCATGAGAAGTCCACAGCCCTCCGCTCCTCCTCACTAATCCACAGCTCACCTCAAACGCTCATCCAATTCAAAGATAGCCCACACAACGCCTCCAGAATGGAAGGTAAATGCTTAACCGAGCAGCCCCATAACACTTAGCTATTCAACACCGACCCGGCCAACAACCGCCTCACCTTCGAGGACCCCTCACCGGCATGCAGCTTTGCAGGAGACCTTATAGCAGACTTCACGGTACGTAAAGGGTGCCTATAAGAAACCTGCAGAGGGACTTTTTACAAGGGAGTACAGCAATAGGACAAGGTGGTAACAACTTCAGTCCTAAAGAGAGTACATTTAGCTTAGGCATTAGGAAGACATTTCTCACTAGGGGTGGCGAGGCACTGGAACGGGTTGCCCAGAGAACCTGGGGATGCTCCCTCCCTGGAAGCATTCAAGGCCAGATCAGATGGGGCTTTGAGCAACCTGGTCTCGCGGAAGGTGTCCCTACCCATTACGGGGGTGGAAGGGTTGGAACTAGAGGATCTTTATGGTGCCTTCCAACCCAAACCATTCTACGATTCTATGACATCCAAATCCACCTGCAAAACTCCTCTGAGAAGGGCTGGTGAACCCTCCTCCCTCCCCCCAGCAGTCCCAGAACTTCAGAAACCCCTTTTCTCCTCAACTGTCAGGAAAGGAACCCCACTGCTTCCTGACACCTCCTGCCCTCGATTCGCAGCCCTGAACCCCCTTCAGTGGCTACTCCTCAGGAGCCGCTCTTCTGAGCCACATCCCAAATTCTGGGGGCACCTCCTAACCTACAGCTTCCCAGAGACTCTGAGCTCTGCTACATGCCCACAAAATAAAGTCAAGTCCCAAGGCTTCTAATCTACAAGGGGCCTGCCACAAGCTGCAAAGGTTCTAGGGACAACATGGCATTCTGTGAGCATTGAGGAAAGGCGACAAGGCATCCCAAACCCTGAAAGGCGTTGTGCTTCAAGGCCCTTCTGCTTTCTTCAGAAATACTAAAACTCCATATACAGATGCATACAAGACACTCACCCTAACCCCTGCTAAACAATGTCACCATTGGTCCCGTTAAGAGAGACATCATCAACTTACACAGCATACAGCAGAACTGGTGAAAAAAACCCAAGGTTCCTTTTTCAATAAAGCTGGGAATTCCAGGAAAACACAATGCATGAAGAATTTAAAAAAAAAAAAGCAACAAACAATGCATACTATTAAACCATCTTACTACCCCTGAACACTCAAACCAAAATTACTGACCTGAACAAAAGAACGGAAAGGAAAAAACAAGCTGCATACAAGTGTTACTTTCTACCACACATGCTGCTGAACCTTGACTGGTCCTGAAGCTCTTACCTCAGGCAGACACCTCCTCCCAAAGGGCTGAGCCAGCTCAAAAGCTACAGAGAACTCAAAGAAGAGCTGAGCACCAACACCAGAGAAACCCAGGAGCACAATGAGCTCCCTCAGCAGAGGCTGTGGCTCAAATACCCCGAGCCTCTGCCCACCACCATTAGTGGAATCACCTGGGAATGGGGGAGGGCAAACCACCAGAAGTTATAAGAGTCACCTGGA
>NW_027439392.1:70000-87500 GCF_964188355.1 Buteo buteo
ACCCTAAGCCTAACCTAACCCTAACCCTAACCCTAGCCGTAACCCTAACCCTAACCCTAACCCTAGCCCTAACCCTAACCCTAACCCTAACCCTAACCTTAGCCCTAACCCTAACCCCTAACCCCTAACCGTAACGCTAACCCTAAGCCTAACCCCTAACCCCTAACCCCTAACCCTAACCATAACCCTAAACCCTAACCCTAACCCTAACCCTAACCCTAGCCCTAACCCTAGCCCTAAGTCGTACCCTAACCCTAATCCTAACCCTAACCCAACCTTAACCCTAAAACTAACCTTAGCCCTTAAAACTAACCTAATAGAAACCCTAACCCTAACTCCTAACCCTAAGCCTAACCTAACCCTAACCCTAACCCTAGCCGTAACCCTAACCCTAACCCTAACCCTAGCCCTAACCCTAACCCTAACCCTAACCCTAACCTTAGCCCTAACCCTAACCCCTAACCCCTAACCGTAACGCTAACCCTAAGCCTAACCCCTAACCCCTAACCCCTAACCCTAACCATAACCCTAAACCCTAACCCTAACCCTAACCCTAACCCTAGCCCTAACCCTAGCCCTAAGTCGTACCCTAACCCTAATCCTAACCCTAACCCAACCTTAACCCTAAAACTAACCTTAGCCCTTAAAACTAACCTAATAGAAACCCTAACCCTAACTCCTAACCCTAAGCCTAACCTAACCCTAACCGTAACCCTAACCCTAACCCTAACCCTAGCCCTAACCCTAACCCTAACCCTAACCCTAACCTTAGCCCTAACCCTAACCCCTAACCCCTAACCGTAACGCTAACCCTAAGCCTAACCCCTAACCCCTAACCCCTAACCCTAACCATAACCCTAAACCCTAACCCTAACCCTAACCCTAACCCTAGCCCTAACCCTAGCCCTAAGTCGTACCCTAACCCTAATCCTAACCCTAACCCAACCTTAACCCTAAAACTAACCTTAGCCCTTAAAACTAACCTAATAGAAACCCTAACCCTAACTCCTAACCCTAAGCCTAACCTAACCCTAACCCTAACCCTAGCCGTAACCCTAACCCTAACCCTAACCCTAGCCCTGACCCTAACCCTAACCCTAGCCCTAACCCTAACCCTAACCCTAACCCTAACCTTAGCCCTAACCCTAACCCCTAACCCCTAACCGTAACGCTAACCCTAAGCCTAACCCCTAACCCCTAACCCCTAACCCTAACCATAACCCTAAACCCTAACCCTAACCCTAACCCTAACCCTAGCCCTAACCCTAGCCCTAAGTCGTACCCTAACCCTAATCCTAACCCTAACCGAACCTTAACCCTAAAACTAACCTTAGCCCTTAAAACTAACCTAATAGAAACCCTAACCCTAACTCCTAACCCTAAGCCTAACCTAACCCTAACCCTAACCCTAGCCGTAACCCTAACCCTAACCCTAACCCTAGCCCTAACCCTAACCCTAACCTTAGCCCTAACCCTAACCCCTAACCCCTAACCGTAACGCTAACCCTAAGCCTAACCCCTAACCCCTAACCCCTAACCCTAACCATAACCCTAAACCCTAACCCTAACCCTAACCCTAGCCCTAAGTCGTACCCTAACGCCAATCCTAACCCTAACCGAACCTTAACCCTAAAACTAACCTTAGCCCTTAAAACTAACCTAATAGAAACCCTAACCCTAACTCCTAACCCTAAGCCTAACCTAACCCTAACCCTAACCCTAGCCGTAACCCTAACCCTAACCCTAACCCTAGCCCTAACCCTAACCCTAACCCTAACCCTAACCTTAGCCCTAACCCTAACCCCTAACCCCTAACCGTAACGCTAACCCCTAACCCCTAATCCCTAACCCTAACCATAACCCTAAACCCTAACCCTAACCCTAACCCTAACCCTAGCCCTAACCCTAGCCCTAAGTCGTACCCTAACCCTAATCCTAACCCTAACCCAACCTTAACCCTAAAACTAACCTTAGCCCTTAAAACTAACCTAATAGAAACCCTAACCCTAACTCCTAACCCTAAGCCTAACCTAACCCTAACCCTAACCCTAGCCGTAACCCTAACCCTAACCCTAACCCTAGCCCTAACCCTAACCCTAACCCTAACCCTAACCTTAGCCCTAACCCTAACCCCTAACCCCTAACCGTAACGCTAACCCTAAGCCTAACCCCTAACCCCTAACCCCTAACCCTAACCATAACCCTAAACCCTAACCCTAACCCTAACCCTAACCCTAGCCCTAAGTCGTACCCTAACCCTAATCCTAACCCTAACCCAACCTTAACCCTAAAACTAACCTTAGCCCTTAAAACTAACCTAATAGAAACCCTAACCCTAACTCCTAACCCTAAGCCTAACCTAACCCTAACCCTAACCCTAGCCGTAACCCTAACCCTAACCCTAACCCTAGCCCTAACCCTAACCCTAACCCTAACCCTAACCTTAGCCCTAACCCTAACCCCTAACCCCTAACCGTAACGCTAACCCTAAGCCTAAGCCCTAACCCCTAACCCTAACCATAACCCTAAACCCTAACCCTAACCCTAACCCTAACCCTAGCCCTAACCCTAGCCCTAAGTCGTACCCTAACCCTAATCCTAACCCTAACCCAACCTTAACCCTAAAACTAACCTTAGCCCTTAAAACTAACCTAATAGAAACCCTAACCCTAACTCCTAACCCTAAGCCTAACCTAACGCTAACCCTAACCCTAGCCGTAACCCTAACCCTCACCCTAACCCTAGCCCTAACCCTAACCCTAACCTTAACCCTAACCTTAGCCCTAACCCTAACCCCTAACCCCTAACCGTAACGCTAACCCTAAGCCTAACCCCTAACCCCTAACCCCTAACCCTAACCATAACCCTAAACCCTAACCCTAACCCTAGCCCTAACCCTAGCCCTAAGTCGTCCCCTAACCCTAATCCTAACCCTAACCCAAACTTAACCCTAAAACTAACCTTAGCCCTTAAAACTAACCTAATAGAAACCCTAACCCTAACTCCTAACCCTAAGCCTAACCTAACCCTAACCCTAACCCTAGCCGTAACCCTAACCCTAACCCTAACCCTAGCCCTAACCCTAACCCTAACCCTAACCTTAGCCCTAACCCTAACCCCTAACCGTAACGCTAACCCTAAGCCTAACCCCTAACCCCTAACCCCTAACCCTAACCATAACCCTAAACCCTAACCCTAACCCTAACCCTAACCCTAGCCCTAACCCTAGCCCTAAGTCGTACCCTAACCCTAATCCTAACCCTAACCCAACCTTAACCCTAAAACTAACCTTAGCCCTTAAAACTAACCTAATAGAAACCCTAACCCTAACTCCTAACCCTAAGCCTAACCTAACCCTAACCCTAACCCTAGCCGTAACCCTAACCCTAACCCTAACCCTAGCCCTAACCCTAACCCTAACCCTAACCCTAACCCCTAACCCCTAACCGTAACGCTAACCCTAAGCCTAACCCCTAACCCCTAACCCCTAACCCTAACCATAACCCTAAACCCTAACCCTAACCCTAACCCTAGCCCTAACCCTAGCCCTAAGTCGTACCCTAACCCTAATCCTAACCCTAACCCAACCTTAACCCTAAAACTAACCTTAGCCCTTAAAACTAACCTAATAGAAACCCTAACCCTAACTCCTAACCCTAAGCCTAACCTAACCCTAACCCTAACCCTAGCCGTAACCCTAACCCTAACCCTAACCCTAACCCTAACCCTAACCCTAACCTTAGCCCTAACCCTAACCCCTAACCCCTAACCGTAACGCTAACCCTAAGCCTAACCCCTAACCCCTAACCCCTAACCCTAACCATAACCCTAAACCCTAACCCTAACCCTAACCCTAACCCTAGCCCTAACCCTAGCCCTAAGTCGTACCCTAACCCTAATCCTAACCCTAACCCAACCTTAACCCTAAAACTAACCTTAGCCCTTAAAACTAACCTAATAGAAACCCTAACCCTAACTCCTAACCCTAAGCCTAACCTAACCGTAACCCTAACCCTAACCCTAACCCTAGCCCTAACCCTAACCCTAACCTTAGCCCTAACCCTAACCCTAACCCCTAACCGTAACGCTAACCCTAAGCCTAACCCCTAACCCCTAACCCCTAACCCTAACCATAACCCTAAACCCTAACCCTAACCCTAACCCTAACCCTAGCCCTAACCCTAGCCCTAAGTCGTACCCTAACCCTAATCCTAACCCTAACCCAACCTTAACCCTAAAACTAACCTTAGCCCTTAAAACTAACCTAATAGAAACCCTAACCCTAACTCCTAACCCTAAGCCTAACCTAACCCTAACCCTAACCCTAGCCGTAACCCTAACCCTAACCCTAACCCTAGCCCTAACCCTAACCCTAACCCTAACCCTAACCTTAGCCCTAACCCTAACCCCTAACCCCTAAACGTAACGCTAACCCTAAGCCTAACCCCTAACCCCTAACCCCTAACCCTAACCATAACCCTAAACCCTAACCCTAACCCTAACCCTAACCCTAACCCTAGCCCTAAGTCGTACCCTAACCCTAATCCTAACCCTAACCCAACCTTAACCCTAAAACTAACCTTAGCCCTTAAAACTAACCTAATAGAAACCCTAACCCTAACTCCTAACCCTAAGCCTAACCTAACCCTAACCCTAACCCTAGCCGTAACCCTAACCCTAACCCTAACCCTAGCCCTAACCCTAACCCTAACCCTAACCCTAACCTTAGCCCTAACCCTAACCCCTAACCCCTAACCGTAACGCTAACCCTAAGCCTAACCCCTAACCCCTAACCCCTAACCCTAACCATAACCCTAAACCCTAACCCTAACCCTAACCCTAACCCTAGCCCTAACCCTAGCCCTAAGTCGTACCCTAACCCTAATCCTAACCCTAACCCAACCTTAACCCTAAAACTAACCTTAGCCCTTAAAACTAACCTAATAGAAACACTAACTCCTAACCCTAAGCCTAACCCCTAACCCCAACCCCTAACTGTAACCCTATCCCTAAATCCTAACCCTAACCCTAACCCTAACCCTAACCTTAGCCCTAACCCTAACCCCTAACCCCTAACCGTAACGCTAACCCTAAGCCTAACCCCTAACCCCTAACCCCTAACCCTAACCATAACCCTAAACCCTAACCCTAACCCTAACCCTAACCCTAGCCCTAACCCTAGCCCTAAGTCGTACCCTAACCCTAATCCTAACCCTAACCCAACCTTAACCCTAAAACTAACCTTAGCCCTTAAAACTAACCTAATAGAAACCCTAACCCTAACTCCTAACCCTAAGCCTAACCTAACCCTAACCCTAACCCTAGCCGTAACCCTAACCCTAACCCTAACCCTAGCCCTAACCCTAACCCTAACCCTAACCCTAACCTTAGCCCTAACCCTAACCCCTAACCCCTAACCGTAACGCTAACCCTAAGCCTAACCCCTAACCCCTAACCCCTAACCCTAACCATAACCCTAAACCCTAACCCTAACCCTAACCCTAACCCTAGCCCTAACCCTAGCCCTAAGTCGTACCCTAACCCTAATCCTAACCCTAACCCAACCTTAACCCTAAAACTAACCTTAGCCCTTAAAACTAACCTAATAGAAACCCTAACCCTAACTCCTAACCCTAAGCCTAACCTAACCCTAACCCTAACCCTAGCCGTAACCCTAACCCTAACCCTAACCCTAGCCCTAACCCTAACCCTAACCCTAACCCTAACCTTAGCCCTAACCCTAACCCCTAACCCCTAACCGTAACGCTAACCCTAAGCCTAACCCCTAACCCCTAACCCCTAACCCTAACCATAACCCTAAACCCTAACCCTAACCCTAACCCTAACCCTAGCCCTAACCCTAGCCCTAAGTCGTACCCTAACCCTAATCCTAACCCTAACCCAACCTTAACCCTAAAACTAACCTTAGCCCTTAAAACTAACCTAATAGAAACCCTAACCCTAACTCCTAACCCTAAGCCTAACCTAACCCTAACCCTAACCCTAGCCGTAAACCTAACCCTAACCCTAACCCTAGCCCTGACCCTAACCCTAACCCTAGCCCTAACCCTAACCCTAACCCTAACCCTAACCTTAGCCCTAACCCTAACCCCTAACCGTAACGCTAACCCTAAGCCTAACCCCTAACCCCTAACCCCTAACCCTAACCATAAGCCTAAACCCTAACCCTAACCCTAACCCTAACCCTAGCCCTAACCCTAGCCCTAAGTCGTCCCCTAACCCTAATCCTAACCCTAACCGAACCTTAACCCTAAAACTAACCTTAGCCCTTAAAACTAACCTAATAGAAACCCTAACCCTAACTCCTAACCCTAAGCCTAACCTAACCCTAACCCTAACCCTAGCCGTAACCCTAACCCTAATCCTAACCCTAGCCCTAACCCTAACCCTAACCTTAGCCCTAACCCTAACCCCTAACCCCTAACCGTAACGCTAACCCTAAGCCTAACCCCTAACCCCTAACCCCTAACCCTAACCATAACCCTAAACCCTAACCCTAACCCTAACCCTAGCCCTAACCCTAGCCCTAAGTCGTACCCTAACGCCAATCCTAACCCTAACCGAACCTTAACCCTAAAACTAACCTTAGCCCTTAAAACTAACCTAATAGAAACCCTAACCCTAACTCCTAACCCTAAGCCTAACCTAACCCTAACCCTAACCCTAGCCGTAACCCTAACCCTAACCCTAACCCTAACCCTAACCCTAACCCTAACCCTAACCTTAGCCCTAATCCTAACCCCTAACCCCTAACCGTAACGCTAACCCCTAACCCCTAACCCCTAACCCTAACCATAACCCTAAACCCTAACCCTAACCCTAACCCTAACCCTAGCCCTAACCCTAGCCCTAAGTCGTACCCTAACCCTAATCCTAACCCTAACCCAACCTTAACCCTAAAACTAACCTTAGCCCTTAAAACTAACCTAATAGAAACCCTAACCCTAACTCCTAACCCTAAGCCTAACCTAACCCTAACCCTAACCCTAGCCGTAACCCTAACCCTAACCCTAACCCTAGCCCTAACCCTAACCCTAACCCTAACCCTAACCTTAGCCCTAACCCTAACCCCTAACCCCTAACCGTAACGCTAACCCTAAGCCTAACCCCTAACCCCTAACCCCTAACCCTAACCATAACCCTAAACCCTAACCCTAACCCTAACCCTAACCCTAGCCCTAACCCTAGCCCTAAGTCGTACCCTAACCCTAATCCTAACCCTAACCCAAACTTAACCCTAAAACTAACCTTAGCCCTTAAAACTAACCTAATAGAAACCCTAACCCTAACTCCTAACCCTAAGCCTAACCTAACCCTAACCCTAACCCTAGCCGTAACCCTAACCCTAACCCTAACCCTAGCCCTAACCCTAACCCTAACCCTAACCCTAACCTTAGCCCTAACCCTAACCCCTAACCCCTAACCGTAACGCTAACCCTAAGCCTAAGCCCTAACCCCTAACCCTAACCATAACCCTAAACCCTAACCCTAACCCTAACCCTAACCCTAGCCCTAACCCTAGCCCTAAGTCGTACCCTAACCCTAATCCTAACCCTAACCCAACCTTAACCCTAAAACTAACCTTAGCCCTTAAAACTAACCTAATAGAAACCCTAACCCTAACTCCTAACCCTAAGCCTAACCTAACCCTAACCCTAACCCTAGCCGTAACCCTAACCCTAACCCTAACCCTAGCCCTAACCCTAACCCTAACCCTAACCCTAACCTTAGCCCTAACCCTAACCCCTAACCCCTAACCGTAACGCTAACCCTAAGCCTAACCCCTAAACCCTAACCCCTAACCCTAACCATAACCCTAAACCCTAACCCTAACCCTAACCCTAACCCTAGCCCTAAGTCGTACCCTAACCCTAATCCTAACCCTAACCCAACCTTAACCCTAAAACTAACCTTAGCCCTTAAAACTAACCTAATAGAAACCCTAACCCTAACTCCTAACCCTAAGCCTAACCTAACCCTAACCCTAACCCTAGCCGTAACCCTAACCCTAACCCTAACCCTAGCCCTAACCCTAACCCTAACCCTAACCCTAACCTTAGCCCTAACCCTAACCCCTAACCCCTAACCGTAACGCTAACCCTAAGCCTAACCCCTAACCCCTAACCCCTAACCCTAACCATAACCCTAAACCCTAACCCTAACCCTAGCCCTAACCCTAGCCCTAAGTCGTACCCTAACCCTAATCCTAACCCTAACCCAAACTTAACCCTAAAACTAACCTTAGCCCTTAAAACTAACCTAATAGAAACCCTAACCCTAACTCCTAACCCTAAGCCTAACCTAACCCTAACCCTAACCCTAGCCGTAACCCTAACCCTAACCCTAACCCTAGCCCTAACCCTAACCCTAACCCTAACCCTAACCTTAGCCCTAACCCTAACCCCTAACCCCTAACCGTAACGCTAACCCTAAGCCTAACCCCTAACCCCTAACCCCTAACCCCTAACCCTAACCATAACCCTAAACCCTAACCCTAACCCTAACCCTAACCCTAGCCCTAACCCTAGCCCTAAGTCGTACCCTAACCCTAATCCTAACCCTAACCCAACCTTAACCCTAAAACTAACCTTAGCCCTTAAAACTAACCTAATAGAAACCCTAACCCTAACTCCTAACCCTAAGCCTAACCTAACCCTAACCCTAACCCTAGCCGTAACCCTAACCCTAACCCTAACCCTAGCCCTAACCCTAACCCTAACCCTAACCCTAACCCCTAACCCCTAACCGTAACGCTAACCCTAAGCCTAACCCCTAACCCCTAACCCCTAACCCTAACCATAACCCTAAACCCTAACCCTAACCCTAACCCTAACCCTAGCCCTAACCCTAGCCCTAAGTCGTACCCTAACCCTAATCCTAACCCTAACCCAACCTTAACCCTAAAACTAACCTTAGCCCTTAAAACTAACCTAATAGAAACCCTAACCCTAACTCCTAACCCTAAGCCTAACCTAACCCTAACCCTAACCCTAGCCGTAACCCTAACCCTAACCCTAACCCTAGCCCTAACCCTAACCCTAACCCTAACCCTAACCTTAGCCCTAACCCTAACCCCTAACCCCTAACCGTAACGCTAACCCTAAGCCTAACCCCTAACCCCTAACCCCTAACCCTAACCATAACCCTAAACCCTAACCCTAACCCTAACCCTAACCCTAGCCCTAACCCTAGCCCTAAGTCGTACCCTAACCCTAATCCTAACCCTAACCCAACCTTAACCCTAAAACTAACCTTAGCCCTTAAAACTAACCTAATAGAAACCCTAACTCCTAACCCTAAGCCTAACCTAACCCTAACCCTAACCCTAGCCGTAACCCTAACCCTAACCCTAACCCTAGCCCTAACCCTAACCCTAACCTTAGCCCTAACCCTAACCCTAACCCCTAACCGTAACGCTAACCCTAAGCCTAACCCCTAACCCCTAACCCCTAACCCTAACCATAACCCTAAACCCTAACCCTAACCCTAACCCTAACCCTAGCCCTAAACCTAGCCCTAAGTCGTACCCTAACCCTAATCCTAACCCTAACCCAACCTTAACCCTAAAACTAACCTTAGCCCTTAAAACTAACCTAATAGAAACCCTAACCCTAACTCCTAACCCTAAGCCTAACCTAACCCTAACCCTAACCCTAGCCGTAACCCTAACCCTAACCCTAACCCTAGCCCTAACCCTAACCCTAACCCTAACCTTAGCCCTAACCCTAACCCCTAACCCCTAACCGTAACGCTAACCCTAAGCCTAACCCCTAACCCCTAACCCTAACCATAACCCTAAACCCTAACCCTAACCCTAACCCTAACCCTAGCCCTAAACCTAGCCCTAAGTCGTACCCTAACCCTAATCCTAACCCTAACCCAACCTTAACCCTAAAACTAACCTTAGCCCTTAAAACTAACCTAATAGAAACCCTAACCCTAACTCCTAACCCTAAGCCTAACCTAACCCTAACCCTAACCCTAGCCGTAACCCTAACCCTAACCCTAACCCTAGCCCTAACCCTAACCCTAACCCTAACCCTAACCTTAGCCCTAACCCTAACCCCTAACCCCTAACCGTAACGCTAACCCTAAGCCTAACCCCTAACCCCTAACCCCTAACCCTAACCATAACCCTAAACCCTAACCCTAACCCTAACCCTAACCCTAGCCCTAACCCTAGCCCTAAGTCGTACCCTAACCCTAATCCTAACCCTAACCCAACCTTAACCCTAAAACTAACCTTAGCCCTTAAAACTAACCTAATAGAAACCCTAACCCTAACTCCTAAACCTAAGCCTAACCTAACCCTAACCCTAACCCTAGCCGTAACCCTAACCCTAACCCTAACCCTAGCCCTAACCCTAACCCTAACCCTAACCCTAACCTTAGCCCTAACCCTAACCCCTAACCCCTAACCGTAACGCTAACCCTAAGCCTAACCCCTAACCCCTAACCCCTAACCCTAACCATAACCCTAAACCCTAACCCTAACCCTAACCCTAACCCTAGCCCTAACCCTAGCCCTAAGTCGTACCCTAACCCTAATCCTAACCCTAACCCAACCTTAACCCTAAAACTAACCTTAGCCCTTAAAACTAACCTAATAGAAACCCTAACCCTAACTCCTAACCCTAAGCCTAACCTAACCCTAACCCTAACCCTAGCCGTAACCCTAACCCTAACCCTAACCCTAGCCCTAACCCTAACCCTAACCCTAACCCTAACCTTAGCCCTAACCCTAACCCCTAACCCCTAACCGTAACGCTAACCCTAAGCCTAACCCCTAACCCCTAACCCCTAACCCTAACCATAACCCTAAACCCTAACCCTAACCCTAACCCTAACCCTAGCCCTAACCCTAGCCCTAAGTCGTACCCTAACCCTAATCCTAACCCTAACCCAAACTTAACCCTAAAACTAACCTTAGCCCTTAAAACTAACCTAATAGAAACCCTAACCCTAACTCCTAACCCTAAGCCTAACCTAACCCTAACCCTAACCCTAGCCGTAACCCTAATCCTAACCCTAACCCTAGCCCTAACCCTAACCCTAACCCTAACCCTAACCTTAGCCCTAACCCTAACCCCTAACCCCTAACCGTAACGCTAACCCTAAGCCTAACCCCTAACCCCTAACCCCTAACCCTAACCATAACCCTAAACCCTAACCCTAACCCTAACCCTAACCCTAGCCCTAACCCTAGCCCTAAGTCGTACCCTAACCCTAATCCTAACCCTAACCCAACCTTAACCCTAAAACTAACCTTAGCCCTTAAAACTAACCTAATAGAAACCCTAACCCTAACTCCTAACCCTAAGCCTAACCTAACCCTAACCCTAACCCTAGCCGTAACCCTAACCCTAACCCTAACCCTAGCCCTAACCCTAACCCTAACCCCTAACCGTAACGCTAACCCTAAGCCTAACCCCTAACCCCTAACCCCTAACCCTAACCATAACCCTAAACCCTAACCCTAACCCTAACCCTAACCCTAGCCCTAACCCTAGCCCTAAGTCATACCCTAACCCTAATCCTAACCCTAACCCAACCTTAACCCTAAAACTAACCTTAGCCCTTAAAACTAACCTAATAGAAACCCTAACCCTAACTCCTAACCCTAAGCCTAACCTAACCCTAACCCTAACCCTAGCCGTAACCCTAACCCTAACCCTAACCCTAGCCCTAACCCTAACCCTAACCCTAACCCTAACCTTAGCCCTAACCCTAACCCCTAACCCCTAACCGTAACGCTAACCCTAAGCCTAACCCCTAACCCCTAACCCCTGACCCTAACCATAACCCTAAACCCTAACCCTAACCCTAACCCTAACCCTAGCCCTAACCCTAGCCCTAAGTCGTACCCTAACCCTAATCCTAACCCTAACCCAACCTTAACCCTAAAACTAACCTTAGCCCTTAAAACTAACCTAATAGAAACCCTAACCCTAACTCCTAACCCTAAGCCTAACCTAACCCTAACCCTAAACCTAGCCGTAACCCTAACCCTAACCCTAGCCCTAACCCTAACCCTAACCTTAGCCCTAACCCTAACCCCTAACCCCTAACCGTAACGCTAACCCTAAGCCTAACCCCTAACCCCTAACCCCTAACCCTAACCATAACCCTAAACCCTAACCCTAACCCTAACCCTAACCCTAGCCCTAACCCTAGCCCTAAGTCGTACCCTAACCCTAATCCTAACCCTAACCCAACCTTAACCCTAAAACTAACCTTAGCCCTTAAAACTAACCTAATAGAAACCCTAACCCTAACTCCTAACCCTAAGCCTAACCTAACCCTAACCCTAACCCTAGCCGTAACCCTAACCCTAACCCTAACCCTAGCCCTAACCCTAACCCTAACCCTAACCCTAACCCCTAACCCCTAACCGTAACGCTAACCCTAAGCCTAACCCCTAACCCCTAACCCCTAACCCTAACCATAACCCTAAACCCTAACCCTAACCCTAACCCTAACCCTAGCCCTAACCCTAGCCCTAAGTCGTACCCTAACCCTAATCCTAACCCTAACCCAACCTTAACCCTAAAACTAACCTTAGCCCTTAAAACTAACCTAATAGAAACCCTAACCCTAACTCCTAACCCTAAGCCTAACCTAACCCTAACCCTAACCCTAGCCGTAACCCTAACCCTAACCCTAACCCTAGCCCTAACCCTAACCCTAACCCTAACCCTAACCTTAGCCCTAACCCTAACCCCTAACCCCTAACCGTAACGCTAACCCTAAGCCTAACCCCTAACCCCTAACCCCTAACCCTAACCATAACCCTAAACCCTAACCCTAACCCTAACCCTAGCCCTAACCCTAGCCCTAAGTCGTACCCTAACCCTAATCCTAACCCTAACCCAACCTTAACCCTAAAACTAACCTTAGCCCTTAAAACTAACCTAATAGAAACCCTAACCCTAACTCCTAACCCTAAGCCTAACCTAACCCTAACCCTAACCCTAGCCGTAACCCTAACCCTAACCCTAACCCTAGCCCTAACCCTAACCCTAACCCTAACCTTAGCCCTAACCCTAACCCCTAACCCCTAACCGTAACGCTAACCCTAAGCCTAACCCCTAACCCCTAACCCCTAACCCTAACCATAACCCTAAACCCTAACCCTAACCCTAACCCTAACCCTAGCCCTAACCCTAGCCCTAAGTCGTACCCTAACCCTAATCCTAACCCTAACCCAACCTTAACCCTAAAACTAACCTTAGCCCTTAAAACTAACCTAATAGAAACCCTAACCCTAACTCCTAACCCTAAGCCTAACCTAACCCTAACCCTAACCCTAGCCGTAACCCTAACCCTAACCCTAACCCTAGCCCTAACCCTAACCCTAACCCTAACCCTAACCTTAGCCCTAACCCTAACCCCTAACCCCTAACCGTAACGCTAACCCTAAGCCTAACCCCTAACCCCTAACCCCTAACCCTAACCATAACCCTAAACCCTAACCCTAACCCTAACCCTAACCCTAGCCCTAACACTAGCCCTAAGTCATACCCTAACCCTAATCCTAACCCTAACCCAACCTTAACCCTAAAACTAACCTTAGCCCTTAAAACTAACCTAATAGAAACCCTAACCCTAACTCCTAACCCTAAGCCTAACCTAACGCTAACCCTAACCCTAGCCGTAACCCTAACCCTCACCCTAACCCTAGCCCTAACCCTAACCCTAACCCTAACCCTAACCTTAGCCCTAACCCTAACCCCTAACCCCTAACCGTAACGCTAACCCTAAGCCTAACCCCTAACCCCTAACCCCTAACCCTAACCATAACCCTAAACCCTAACCCTAACCCTAACCCTAACCCTAGCCCTAACCCTAGCCCTAAGTCGTACCCTAACCCTAATCCTAACCCTAACCCAACCTTAACCCTAAAACTAACCTTAGCCCTTAAAACTAACCTAATAGAAACCCTAACCCTAACTCCTAACCCTAAGCCTAACCTAACCCTAACCCTAACCCTAGCCGTAACCCTAACCCTAACCCTAACCCTAGCCCTAACCCTAACCCTAACCCTAACCCTAACCTTAGCCCTAACCCTAACCCCTAACCCCTAACCGTAACGCTAACCCTAAGCCTAACCCCTAACCCCTAACCCCTAACCCTAACCGTAACCCTAAACCCTAACCCTAACCCTAACCCTAACCCTAGCCCTAACCCTAGCCCTAAGTCGTACCCTAACCCTAATCCTAACCCTAACCCAACCTTAACCCTAAAACTAACCTTAGCCCTTAAAACTAACCTAATAGAAACCCTAACCCTAACTCCTAACCCTAAGCCTAACCTAACCCTAACCCTAACCCTAGCCGTAACCCTAACCCTAACCCTAACCCTAGCCCTAACCCTAACCCTAACCCTAACCTTAGCCCTAACCCTAACCCCTAACCCCTAACCGTAACGCTAACCCTAAGCCTAACCCCTAACCCCTAACCCCTAACCCTAACCATAACCCTAAACCCTAACCCTAACCCTAACCCTAACCCTAGCCCTAACCCTAGCCCTAAGTCGTACCCTAACCCTAATCCTAACCCTAACCCAACCTTAACCCTAAAACTAACCTTAGCCCTTAAAACTAACCTAATAGAAACCCTAACCCTAACTCCTAACCCTAAGCCTAACCTAACCCTAACCCTAACCCTAGCCGTAACCCTAACCCTAACCCTAACCCTAGCCCTAACCCTAACCCTAACCCTAACCCTAACCTTAGCCCTAACCCTAACCCCTAACCCCTAACCGTAACGCTAACCCTAAGCCTAACCCCTAACCCCTAACCCCTAACCCTAACCATAACCCTAAACCCTAACCCTAACCCTAACCCTAACCCTAGCCCTAACCCTAGCCCTAAGTCGTACCCTAACCCTAATCCTAACCCTAACCCAACCTTAACCCTAAAACTAACCTTAGCCCTTAAAACTAACCTAATAGAAACCCTAACCCTAACTCCTAACCCTAAGCCTAACCTAACCCTAACCCTAACCCTAGCCGTAACCCTAACCCTAACCCTAACCCTAGCCCTAACCCTAACCCTAACCCTAACCCTAACCTTAGCCCTAACCCTAACCCCTAACCCCTAACCGTAACGCTAACCCTAAGCCTAACCCCTAACCCCTAACCCCTAACCCTAACCATAACCCTAAACCCTAACCCTAACCCTAACCCTAACCCTAGCCCTAACCCTAGCCCTAAGTCGTACCCTAACCCTAATCCTAACCCTAACCCAACCTTAACCCTAAAACTAACCTTAGCCCTTAAAACTAACCTAATAGAAACCCTAACCCTAACTCCTAACCCTAAGCCTAACCTAACCCTAACCCTAACCCTAGCCGTAACCCTAACCCTAACCCTAACCCTAGCCCTAACCCTAACCCTAACCCTAACCCTAACCTTAGCCCTAACCCTAACCCCTAACCCCTAACCGTAACGCTAACCCTAAGCCTAACCCCTAACCCCTAACCCCTAACCCTAACCATAACCCTAAACCCTAACCCTAACCCTAACCCTAGCCCTAACCCTAGCCCTAAGTCGTACCCTAACCCTAATCCTAACCCTAACCCAACCTTAAACCTAAAACTAACCTTAGCCCTTAAAACTAACCTAATAGAAACCCTAACCCTAACTCCTAACCCTAAGCCTAACCTAACCCTAACCCTAACCCTAGCCGTAACCCTAACCCTAACCCTAACCCTAGCCCTAACCCTAACCCTAACCCTAACCCTAACCTTAGCCCTAACCCTAACCCCTAACCCCTAACCGTAACGCTAACCCTAAGCCTAACCCCTAACCCCTAACCCCTAACCCTAACCATAACCCTAAACCCTAACCCTAACCCTAACCCTAACCCTAGCCCTAACCCTAGCCCTAAGTCATACCCTAACCCTAATCCTAACCCTAACCCAACCTTAACCCTAAAACTAACCTTAGCCCTTAAAACTAACCTAATAGAAACCCTAACCCTAACTCCTAACCCTAAGCCTAACCTAACCCTAACCCTAGCCGTAACCCTAACCCTACCCCTAACCCTAGCCCTAACCCTAACCCTAACCCTAACCCTAACCCTAACCTTAGCCCTAACCCTAACCCCTAACCCCTAACCGTAACGCTAACCCTAAGCCTAACCCCTAACCCCTAACCCCTAACCCTAACCATAACCCTAAACCCTAACCCTAACCCTAACCCTAACCCTAGCCCTAAGTCGTACCCTAACCCTAATCCTAACCCTAACCCAACCTTAACCCTAAAACTAACCTTAGCCCTTAAAACTAACCTAATAGAAACCCTAACCCTAACTCCTAACCCTAAGCCTAACCTAACCCTAACCCTAACCCTAGCCGTAACCCTAACCCTAACCCTAACCCTAGCCCTAACCCTAACCCTAACCCTAACCCTAACCTTAGCCCTAACCCTAACCCCTAACCCCTAACCGTAACGCTAACCCTAAGCCTAACCCCTAACCCCTAACCCCTAACCCGAACCATAACCCTAAACCCTAACCCTAACCCTAACCCTAACCCTAGCCCTAACCCTAGCCCTAAGTCGTACCCTAACCCTAATCCTAACCCTAACCCAACCTTAACCCTAAAACTAACCTTAGCCCTTAAAACTAACCTAATAGAAACCCTAACCCTAACTCCTAACCCTAAGCCTAACCTAACCCTAACCCTAACCCTAGCCGTAACCCTAACCCTAACCCTAACCCTAGCCCTAACCCTAACCCTAACCCTAACCCTAACCTTAGCCCTAACCCTAACCCCTAACCCCTAACCGTAACGCTAACCCCTAACCCCTAACCCCTAACCCTAACCATAACCCTAAACCCTAACCCTAACCCTAACCCTAACCCTAGCCCTAACCCTAGCCCTAAGTCGTACCCTAACCCTAATCCTAACCCTAACCCAACCTTAACCCTAAAACTAACCTTAGCCCTTAAAACTAACCTAATAGAAACCCTAACCCTAACTCCTAACCCTAAGCCTAACCTAACCCTAACCCTAACCCTAGCCGTAACCCTAACCCTAACCCTAACCCTAGCCCTAACCCTAACCCTAACCCTAACCCTAACCTTAGCCCTAACCCTAACCCCTAACCCCTAACCGTAACGCTAACCCTAAGCCTAACCCCTAACCCCTAACCCCTAACCCTAACCATAACCCTAAACCCTAACCCTAACCCTAACCCTAACCCTAGCCCTAACCCTAGCCCTAAGTCGTACCCTAACCCTAATCCTAACCCTAACCCAACCTTAACCCTAAAACTAACCTTAGCCCTTAAAACTAACCTAATAGAAACCCTAACCCTAACTCCTAACCCTAAGCCTAACCTAACCCTAACCCTAACCCTAGCCGTAACCCTAACCCTAACCCTAACCCTAGCCCTAGCCCTAACCCTAACCCTAACCCTAACCCTAACCTTAGCCCTAACCCTAACCCCTAACCCCTAACCGTAACGCTAACCC